>NC_049558.1:11332444-11334944 GCF_013358815.1 Electrophorus electricus | reverse complement strand
ATGGCACAGAAAGATGGAGGCTCTTTATGGATCTGACAAATAACCCTGCAGATGTACAGAGAGCAGAGATGAGGAGAATCCGCAGACGACCCCAGACGACCCACACATCTGCATGGTGCAACTTCAGAGGCGTAAGCAAAGAGACAGCCAAAGACAGAGAGAGGGAGAGAAGGAGGGAGAGAGAGAGGGAGAGAGAGGGAGAGAGAAGGAGGAAGAGAGAGAGGAAGAGAGAGAGAGAGGCAGAGAGAAAGAGAGAGGGAGAGAAGGAGGGAGAGAGAGGGACAGAGAGAGAGAGGGAGAGAAGGAGAGAGAGAAGGATGGAGAGAGGGAGAGAAGGAGGGAGAGAGAGGAAGAGAGAGAGAGGGAGAGAGAGAGATAGAGAGAGAAGGAGAGAGGGAGAGAGAAAGCTAGCGCTGTGTTTTTCCTAAAGTGTGGGACGTCTCCACACGTCTCCTGGGTCAGGCCACATCTCTTCATCTCGTCCTTAACGCCCAGAAAGGTCAAAGTTAATTAAACACGGCCGCTATCTTACACATCCTGGAGCATTCTGACAGGGATGCTGAAAGAAAGATAGAGAGAGAGAGAGGGAGAGGGGGAGAGAGAGAGAGAGCGAGAGAGACTGGCCTAGGAGAGAGTGAGGTGACCTTGTTTCACCTGATGTCTGTTTGACAAATTTCGGAGCCGGGAGTGACCTGGGCCAACTCTGGCGCTACAGTAGAGACGCTGTGTGAATATGCTGTGATTGATGAGACAACAGGCCAATCACAAGCCAGAGGGAGGATCTTAGCCAAGCAAGGGCAGGAAGCATTGGCTGTTGTGAAGCTCCGTGGCCCTGTGGTAGATGACTATGTGGTAGGCGTTGGCACGCCGCTGAAACAGATGACTTGACAGAGCAAGATCTAAATTTGGGTGTTTAAAAGTTAATCGGGTTGACCTCACGCTTGGATAAAGGTGGTGAGGGGGACAGAGAGAGAGAGAGAATGAGGGATGGAGAGAGAGAGAAAGAATGAGGGATGGAGAGAGAGAGAGAAAGAATGAGGGATGGAGAGAGAGAGAAAGAATGAGGGATGGAGAGAGAGAGAGAAAGAATGAGGGATGGAGAGAGAGAGAGAAAGAATGAGGGATGGAGAGAGAGAGAAAGAATGAGGGTTGGAGAGAGAGAGAGAAATAATGAGGGATGGAGAGAGAGAGAGAAAGAATGAGGGATGGAGAGAGAGAGAAAGAATGAGGGATGGAGAGAGAGAAAGAATGAGGCTGAGAATCTGGCATTCAAATTTGGAGTCTTTTTTTGGTGGCGCTGTGGGGATGTGCGGTATGGGGTCCGCTCTTCATCACTGATCACACACACACACACACACACACACACACACACACACACACACTCACACACTCACACACACACACACACACACACACTGGACCTCCCCACCGAGTCACTGCAGGCCACATTCAGCGGAAATTTACAGCAGTTCTGAGAAACACATCAACAAACGGGGAGAGAACAGAGGCCAATCAGGGCTGCTTCCTGATCGTTCCAGTCATTCGGAAAAAAGGTTTGGAAAACTGTTTTTTGGATGTGTCTGAAATCAAAGAGCCTAACCACAAAACACCACAGAGCGAAGCTCTCAAAGTTCAAGAGCTCAGCAGTGAGACCAGGGCTGTGAGCCAGCTGCTCCCGAGACTAATTAACCCCTGACCCCGACCTCTGACCTCCGACCTCTACCACACAATAAACCAGAGCCAAACGCAAGGAAAACCAAACTAACAGACTGAGGAGAATAGATAGATAGATAGATAGATAGATAGATAGATAGATAGATAGATAGATAGATAGATAGATAGATAGATAGATAGATAGATAGATAGATAGATAGATAGATAGATAGATAGATAGATAGATAGATGCTTTAGTGGGACAGATGGACAGAACTGTCTCTTTAGGGTGAGTGTGAACAATAGACACAGAAGCTGGACTCTTTTAAAAGATTTGGCTTGTAGAGCAGAGGGGGACACACTCCAGCGCTGTGTGTGTGGGTGTGTGAGTGTGTGTGTGTGTGTGTGTGTGTGTGTGTGTGGGTGTGTGAGTGTGTGTGTGTGTGTGTGTGTGTGTGTGTGTGTGTGTGTGGGTGTGTGAGGGTGTGTGTGTGTGTGTGTGTGTGGGTGTGTGTGTTTCGTTATTCTGTGAACATGAAAACAGGCAGGAATAAAGAAGATTCCCACACTTACACGCGTGCACACACACACACACACACACACACACACACACACACACACACACACACACACACACACACCCCTCAGGTATAAAGGCCTAGTGTAAAGGGGAAAATGTGCATGTCTAGTTTCCAGTTTCCTCAATCCAAAAGTAAGATTTAGGAGAAAGTCTGTCCTACAAACCCAGGAGCTGGTGCTCATCACTATGTAATACACGTCTTGCTGAGGACTTCCTGTTTCATTCCTGTTTATTCCTAGTACAGCAAACATGATCTGCTAACCTGCT
>NC_049558.1:11322444-11327444 GCF_013358815.1 Electrophorus electricus | reverse complement strand
ACTGTATAAATTACACGGTGTATCACTCAGAGTATATACTGTACATATTATATGGTGTATCACTCAGAGTATATACTGTATATACAGTATATTATATGGTGTATCACTCTGAGAGTATATATTGTATATACAGTATACTATATGCATATACTATATGAGTCGGTGTGGCAGCAGACAGTTACCTCTTCTGGTGGGAGTTTGAAAGGAAATTTCCCTGGAGTTGACAGTTGTCCACACACATGAACAGTCACATGACTAACACGGCGCCAGCCAGCACGGAACCCAATACTCCCAGACTCCCACCTGATACGATCACACACACAACACTACGCTAACTGCCTTTTGTCCAATAAAGCCATCATTAAAAAAACAAACTTCAAAAATCCAGCTACATTATGAGCGAGCATCTCGCACTCATGAGGAGAGAGCTCTCTCGGTTTCTTGCGGAGAGGGAAGGTTCTTCTTACAGTGCTGTCTGGCTGGACTGCAGATGCAGGTGTGTGGATGCTGGCCAATTTGGCATCTCCTCTGGGATTAGAGCCTCACTGCCAACTGGCTCGGCCCGCTTCAACAAATTAAAAACCTGCACTGAGAAGCTTTAAGAGCTGTCTGAAGAGAATTACTCACTACCTCACCACAGTGTTGTTACCTCACACAGCTACCTCACACTGCTACCTCGCCACAGCGTTGCTACCTCACCACAGTGTCGCTACCTCGCACAGCTACCTCACACCGCTACCTCGCCACAACGTTGCTACCTCACCACAGCGTTAATACCTCACACAGCTACCTCACACCACTACCTCGCCACAGCGTTGCTACCTCACCACAGCATTACTACCTCACACAGCTATCTCGCCTCGCTACCTCATACAGCTAGCTCACCCCACTACCTTACACAGCTACCTCGCCGTGGCATTACTACCTCACACCGCTACCTCACACAGCTACCTCACCACGGTGTTACTACCTCACACAGCTACCTCGCCATGGTGTTGCTACCTCACACAGCTACCTCGCCACAGCATTGGTACCTCGCATATCTATCTCACCACAGCATTACTACATCACCACAACATTACTACCTCACACAGTGAGGTTTGGCCAATACTCTTCACATCGCCATCGCTAAACGTCCATCAGTATTTTGAACCGCCCATTTGAGAATGACTCCACAACTCCAGTGAGAAGTGAAACTAAAGAACGTGAAACTTCCTCACACATTTTCTCCAGAAGTGATCTCATCACAGTTAACCTGCGCTGGAGTCTCACTTAGAACAGAAATGTTCAAATCCAAACCTCAAATCTAAACCTCCAGGGTTTTCTAATCACTGATATCTAATTGCCCACTCTGATTGGCCATTTCTCCATCAGACCTGACTCCAAGGGAAAATGACCCCCCCACACACACACATGCACTCACACTTTAGAGAGTGACAACGTGCCTCCTGAAGATCTTGAGATCATTATTAATGAGATGAAACATTTTGTGGAAAGCTGAATCAGGAAGGATGTCTCCTAATGTCCGCCGTCTTGCGCCCTGGGCCTGCCGCTGCCGTGACGCTCCTCCACACTCATTAACACGTCTGGGCCCATTAGGTGTCGATGCTGCACAGATCTACCTCATAATTACCATTTAGGAGTAAATGAATCAGAGAGCTCCCAGCTGGACGTGCCGGGGACGAGGACTGCCTCTCAGCTCATAGCCTGAGGCCCATGTGTCTCCTCCACATGTCTCTGAGAATCTTCATGCATCTCCCTCTGTCTCCATATGTCTCCCTGCGTCTCCTCATGTATCCTTAAGTCTCCCAGCATCTTCATCCGTCTCCCGATCTCTCCTCGCATCTCCTCATGTCTCTCCACATCTCCTTGTGTCTCCTCATGTCTCTTCACATCTCCTTGTGTCTCTGTTTGATGAACAGAGGTATGGCATAAAGGCCCAGCGAGGAACCTCCATCGGTTGGGTGGGGTGCGGGGACGGCTTTGTGAGGTTACGCTGGGTGGAGGGTTCTGAGAAGGTTTTGATAGACCAAAGGTGTGGAGGGTTCTGAAAAGGTTTTTGTGAGTCTATAGGTGTGGTGGGTTCTGAGAAAGTTTTGTGAGACTACAGGTGCGGTCACTCTCAGATTAGAGCGGAGATGACATTACGGGAGGAGTATGGGCTGTTAACTGGAGGTTTAAGAATGAGGTTTCCTTCATATTAAGCAGTCAAGCACAGATCAGAGAGACCTACTGTCTGTATCAGTCATCCAGTGATGATGTCCTCTACGGAAACAGTGAACAGGGATGACATGGTAACGCTCCCCCCCCCCCCTCTCTCCCTCCCTCTCTCTCTCCCTATAACACTCCCTTTATCTTTCTTTCTCTCTCCACAAAGAGAGGGGAGGATGTAGGTGAGTGGGTATGTGGTTGTGTGTGTGTGTGTTGTGTGTGTGTCTTTATAGGCTCTTATTAATTGTTCAAGGTCTCTGGCCAGGAGAGGTGGTGTGACGAAGGTGTTGATAGCAGGAACACAACACAAGAAACAAGAAACTATTAAAGACCAACAGTCGCGTTGCCTGCTACCTTCCCCCGGAGGCCACGGCTCCACCCACCATCCACGGCTCCACCCACCATCCACAGCTCCTCCCACCACCTACGGTTCCTCCCACCATCCTGGGCTCTCCTCCCTCGCCCCCCCGGCAAAATAACCCCTCCTCTCTGTCTTCCTTAAGCACACGGATGATCCGAACTGTTTTAAGAAGAATCCTTCAGCAAATGCAGTTTTCTCATGTTTACCTTCAACAGCACAGTACGTGTTCAACAAAGCTCTAATTACTCTCTAAATATCTCCTGGCACTTTACTGTCCACACATCTCCTGGGACGAGCATCCTGGGATTTCCTAACACTGGCTGCCTGGTCATGTGTTTTTGTAGAACAGAGGGTCCATAACTACACAGCGGCCCACTGCATGGAGAGCCACAGAGACACCAATAAACACTTCAACAGCCTGATAAACACTGTAACATTACCGCTCATTTAATCAGAGCCTTAATTATGTGTTTGTTCATAGCACTGTCTTCTGTGGCTCAGTGAAAACACGTAATTAAAGGTCTGTTGGAATCTCAATCAACAAACAGAGAAAAATGCTGCTGGGAACAAACTGGACAGACAGACGAAGCTGAACTCCATCGCTTGGTGTAAAACAATCAGACTGAGAGAGTTCATTTGGCTAATAGAGTCCTGTACGGCTGTAGGGTTTTGGGGCCGCGTACCAATCAGGAGCTCAACAAACAGGACAAACATCCTACTGAGTGCTTGCTTGCTGTAGAACTAGTTTAAGGTGCACAGGAACATCACACACACACTCACACACACACACACACACACACACACACACACACACACACACACACACACACACACACACACACACACACACACACACACACACTCACACACACACAGGGCAGCATTAGACAGACCAGCATGAATAATAACACACTAACACTACACTAACACACACACGGGGCAGAATTAGACAGACCTCCATTAATAATAACACAATAACACACACTACAACATTTACACAGATTAGAACTCAATTCTTTACCAAAATTAGCCACATAATCCCTGAGTTTAAAAATCTCCCTGATGAGGAGAACCTGCCGTATGCTCTTGGTGAACATAAAGAGTTCAGCACACTGGCAGCGCTGTACGTTAATGTTATTATTATTATTATTATTATTATTATTATTATTATTATTATTGGTAATAGGAGTATTGTTGTAGTTATATTATAATTGGCAGCGCTGTATGTTCACTCTTGCTACAGTCTGAGGGACCGTGAGTGACCATGGAGAGAGAGAGAGAGAGAGAGAGAGAGAGAGAGAGAGAGAGAGAGAGAGAGGGAGAGAGAGAGAAACAGAGATATGTTATCTTAATTTTTTGCTCAGACTGTATTCATTATATCTACTAGATGTCTGAATGTTTATCTGGTAACCTCTGACCTGTGGATGGCAGTTTCTTGAAATACTTGATGTTCTTTCCACATGTGCCATGACCCTTGACCCCTGGCCAAAAGTGCTGCTTATCTCAGCCCAGATCCACACCTTTGATATGGCAACGTTTGTTTATCTGACTGTAACGCAGCTTTTACACAGATAAACATTTACATTTATTTAGCTTTTTTTCATATAAACAGCTGAATTGATTTTAGCAATATTTATTAACAACCATGAGCTAAGGGTCAACTCTCAAAATGACCATTAAAAACCATAAAGATGCACACACACACACACACACACACGCACACACACACACACACACACACACACTCACACACACACACACTTACACACACTCACTCTCACAATCTCTCACACACACACACACACTCTCTCTCTCTCTCACACGTGTCTTTGTTCCAGTGTGAGGTAATGAGTGTGGCATAGCTATCACACAGAGAGAAGCCTCACTGATACACAGAGTCATCTCAGCGCTGGAGACACCTGGCTAAAGACAGAATGTTCACCAGACGCAGCACGGATAGAGGGATAAAACAGATGAGTGCTGAAAGACAGCAGCACTGGTCACAGAAGAAAGAGAGAGGGAGATGTTTTCAGAGTGTTTTACTTTAAACTAGTTAAACTGTACTGCTGTCCACTGCTCAGTCATTAGAAATGCATCATCAGGGATAGACAGAGAGAGAGAGAGAGAGAGAGAGAGAGAGAGAGAGAGAGAGAGAGAGGGCGAGAGAGAGAGGGATAGACAGAGAGAGAGAGAGAGAGAGGGAGAGAGAGGGAGAGAGAGAGAGAGAGAGAGAGAGAGGGAGGGGAAGAGAGAGAGAGAGAGAGGGAGAGAGAGGGAGAGAGCGAGAGAGAGAGAGGGATAGACAGAGAGAGAGAGAGAGGGAGAGAGAGGGAGAGAGAGAGGGAGAGAGAGAGAGAGAGAGAGAGAGAGAGAGAGAGGAAAACTCAGGAATCTCGATTTAATGTGATGATGGAAAATGATGGAAAAT
>NC_049558.1:11304944-11314944 GCF_013358815.1 Electrophorus electricus | reverse complement strand
ATAATATGAAACTTGAAAGAGTGGTAAAAAGGTTAAAGGAACATTTGTTCTTACTTTTCACTGTGAGCACAGCTGTGTGGATGTGACATCACTGAATCTCATCTCAGAGAAGTCGGACTTTCTGAGTTGTAATTACCAGATGGCTGGCCGTTCAAATGGATTTTTTAGGAAGTCGGAAACTCCCCATTTCTCATTTACCTGCCATAAAGGTAGCATAGAGTTATATTCTCAGCCAACAACACATTCTTCCTAACCAGGGCCTCCCAAAGCACAGATCTGTTTGGTCTTCTACAAAACGTGTATTTTACTGAAATGTCCAGTGTTATACACCCAGCAACAAAAACAAAAAAAAAGTTTGGTAGAGTGGTTACCACTCCTAGTGTTCAGTCTCCATGGTTTGTGTGTCTGAATTTTCCTGATTTAAATAATTATCTTAACAATCAAGTCCTTGAGATGAACTGGGAGTAAGATGATCTAGAAGAAGAAGAAGCCTGATCAAGAAGATGAAGATGAAGAACACTGATCTAGAAGAAGAACCCCGAAGAGCATTGATCTAGAAGAAGAACCCTAATCTAGAAGATGAAGAACACTGAAGAATACTAATCTGCAAGAAGAAGAACCCTGAAGAACTGATTCAGTGATTCAGTGATTCAGTGCTGATTCAGTGACACTGATCTAGAAGAACCCTGATCTAGAAGAAGTCCCAGAATCTCCCTTCCTAATGAACACGTCCTTTGTTAAGGTTCGTTTGGTTTCGCTTGGTGGACTGAGTCAGGTGTGTCAAAGGAGCTGAACGCACAGTGACTGAGTAATAACGGCCTACTGAAATACTGCCCAGTGCTGAAAGTTTAAAAGACTGCAAACCAAAGATCAATTTTTCAAGTTAACAAAGCTTGGCCCTTAAGAGTGAAAACATTTGTTTCTCAGCTACCAGTGTGAGCGACAGAATAGTGTGTATGACAAACATATGCCATCACAGTCAGACAGACATAGCTGTTACCCTGTCTGTGTGTGTCTGTGTTTACGTGTCTGCGTATGTGCATGTGTGTTTGCATGTGTATGTGTGTCTGTGTATGTGTGTGTCTGTGTATGTGTATGTGCGTGTGTGTGTATGTGGGTGTGTGTGTGTGTGTGTGTAAATGAGTGTGTGCATGTGCGTGTGTGTGCATGTATGTGGGTGTGTGTGTATGTGGGTGTGTGTGTGTAAGTGGGTGTGTGTGTATGTGGGTGTGTGTGTGTGTGTAAATGAGTGTGTGCATGTGCGTGTGTGTGCGTGTATGTGGGTGTGTGTGTATGTGGGTGTGTGTGTGTAAGTGGGTGTGTGTGTATGTGGGTGTGTGTGTGTGTAAATGAGTGTGTGCATGTGCGTGTGTGTGTGTGTGTGTGTGTATGTGGGTGTGTGTGTATGTGGGTGTGTGTGTGTAAGTGGGTGTGTGTGTATGTGGGTGTGTGTGTGGGTGTGTGTGTGTGTGTAAATGAGTGTGTGCATGTGCGTGTGTGTGCGTGTATGTGGGTGTGTGTGTATGTGGGTGTGTGTAAATGAGTGTGTGCATGTGCGTGTGTGTGTGTGTATGTGGGTGTGTGTGTAAATGAGTGTGTGCATGTGCGTGGGTGTGTGTGTGTGTGTGTATGTGGGTGTGTGTGTATGTGGGTGTGTGTGTACAGTGGTAAGCAAGGTTGTGAAATGTGTTACTCTTTATTGAAGATGACATGTCCTTTTAGAGAGAAGCAAAGCACTAAAAGTCTAACCTTATGAGTCCCCCCCCCCCCCCACACACACAATCACACACACACCCACACCCACCGCCCCTCCCCACACACACTCTCACATACATCAGTCTGACTGTGTCTCCAAACACAGGGTCAACTTCAACTCCTGCTCCTTGCAGAACAGTTCTGTATATATCGAGGGTCTGCACCCTCACAGACAGCTGTTATTTCCCGCCATGGCTGTGTTCATCCTCGCACTCTGTGTTCATCCTCGCACTGTGTTCATCCTCGCACTCTGTGTTCATCCTCGCACTGTGTTCATCCTCGCACTCTGTGTTCATCCTCGCACTGTGTTCATCCTCGCACTCTGTGTTCATCCTCGCACTGTGTTCATCCTCGCACTCTGTGTTCATCCTCGCACTGTGTTCATCCTCGCACTCTGTGTTCATCCTCGCACTCTGTGTTCATCCTCTCACTTTGTTCATCCTTTCACTCTGTGTTCATCCTCTCACTCTGTGTTCATCCTCTCACTTTGTTCATCCTTTCACTCTGTGTTCATCCTCTCACTCTGTGTTCATCCTCTCACTCTGTGTTCATCCTCTCACTTTGTTCATCCTTTCACTCTGTGTTCATCCTCTCACTTTGTTCATCCTTTCACTCTGTGTTCATCCTCGCACTCTGTGTTCATCCTCTCACTCTGTGGGAGGGTGCTGTGTCTGGCCAGTGGTCCAGGGGGCTGTCTGGGGCTATCTGGGACTGTCTGGGGCTGTCTCGGTGGGTTGTCGGGGACCCGGGCTATTAGAGGCAGAGGCTGGTCAGGGATCTGAAGTGCAGCTTCTCCGACAGGTTAAAGAGAGCAGATGTTTCTCGTCCTGGGGGCCTACTGTTTCATAGTGCCGACACAGCTGTAGCCTGAGTATTAACTACAGTCAGCTCAGATTTCGCAGTTGCTGGGTGTCTGAGCAGAGCGTGGAGGAGTTTTAACAGGAGAGTTTACAATGCAAACATCTGCCATAGTTACTGGATTATTTATGATATCATCATATGTGTATTATTAATATGATATCGGTATTTTCTCAATATCACGGTTATTGTCGATACAGGTATATCGCGACACCCCTGAATCTGTTCTTCAGCTCTTCTCAAAAAACGAAGATTTCCTGATGTGATGCCTCAGTGGCGGACTGGTGGGCTTCTCGGAGAGTTCCCTCGGATCTAGTGCGGTTCTGGAGCTGTCCTGGAGTGGTTCTAGAGTCATAGCTTTGTGCCTTTCCTATTTTGCCTCTTCAGGGTGCCAACACAAGTGAAATTCTGTAAAGGTTGTTTCCGTATTTTCCTCATGGCTGCAGAAATGACGCTGTGTAGGTCCGTCAGCTTAGACCTAAGCCTGAGGAACCCAAGATGGCACTTCTCTTTCCCGGTAAAGAGATCGTAACACATGCACCCCGTGACGACATCCTCATGCAGATCCCAGCCGGTCACCTAAGACCAAACATCAATAGCCTCGTCTTCAGAACCTCGTCTTGTGGTGCACAGAACAAGCGTGTCTGTGTTTGGATTATCTTGCGTGGTATCCGTCAACACGCGTGCTTTGTTCCGTATAGAAGCGTTCCTCTTACTTTTCCGTACGTTCTCGGGGATGGTCCGTCGGCTCTGGCCTTGCAGGTCCCCCATGGGATTGTTTCTGCGTTTGTTCCTTTTCAGCTTCTACCTTTATCTTGTGCTTTGTGTATCCCCACGCTGCATTGTGATCACCTGTGACTCATTCCCCTAATTTGGCTGGGTGTGTTTACACCCTGCGCTCTCCCCTCTTCGCTTATCGGCCTCTGTTGTCGTTAAGATCCACGCTAGAGTGTTTCCTGCCGTTAATACGCCGTTCGTCTGTTTACTACATTTTGCTTTCGCGGTGATGTCTGGCTTTGTTTCTTTGTCTAGCGGGGACACAACCAAGGACTGTGTTCATGCCATGATTATGAGTTTGCCCATGCAGACAGGCGTTAAGGGGCGGGATCTGTCATGGTGTTCACACTGCGGTTCCCTTTGTGCTAATGCCATGTGATTTTTGGATTTGTTTTAGTTTCGTTTCAGTCTCTGCCTCTGGCTCATGTTTTTTTTAAATCCCCCAGCTGTAGGTTTGATTTCGTGATGCATTCAGGCTTTTGTTTCTGTTTCTCCAACTACTTGAGCATGGTAATAAATCTCACTGATCTCAGTTCAGCTCCTGCCTTTAATAAACCCCACTGATCTCAGTTCAGCTCCTGCCGTTAATAAACCTCACTGATCTCAGATCAGCTCCTTCTTTTAATAAATATCACTGATCTCAGTTCAGCTCCTGCCTTTAATAAACCTCACTGATCTCAGTTCACCTTCTGCCTTTAATAAACATCACTGATCTCAGTTCAGCTCCTTCCCTTAATAAACCTCACTGATCTCAGCTCAGCTCCTACTTTTAATCAACATCCCTGGTCTCAGTTCAGCGCTCTGCCTTTAATAAACCTCACTGATATCAGTTCAGCTCCTGCTGTTAATAAACCTCACTGATCTCAGATCAACTCCTTCTTTTAATAAACATCACTGATCTCAGTTCAGCTCCTGCCTTTAATAAACCTCACTGATCTCATCTCAGCTCCGACCTTCAATAAACCTCACTGATCTCAGCTCAGCTCCTGCCTTTAATAAACCTCACTGATCTCAGATCAACTCCTTCTTTTAATAAACATCACTGATCTCAGTTCAGCTCCGACCTTCAATAAACCTCACTGATCTCAGTTCAGCTCCTGCCTTTAATAAACCTCACTGATCTCATCTCAGCTCCGACCTTCAATAAACCTCACTGATCTCAGCTCAGCTCCTGCCTTTAATAAACCTCACTGATCTCAGATCAACTCCTTCTTTTAATAAACATCACTGATCTCAGTTCAGCTCCTGCCTTTAATAAACCTCACTGATCTCATCTCAGCTCCGACCTTCAATAAACCTCACTGATCTCAGCTCAGCTCCTGCCTTTAATAAACCTCACTGATCTCAGATCAACTCCTTCTTTTAATAAACATCACTGATCTCAGTTCAGCTCCTGCCTTTAATAAACCTCACTGATCTCATCTCAGCTCCGACCTTCAATAAACCTCACTGATCTCAGCTCAGCTCCTGCCTTTAATAAACCTCACTGATCTCATCTCAGCTCCGACCTTCAATAAACCTCACTGATCTCAGCTCAGCTCCGACCTTCAATAAACCTCACTGATCTCAGCTCAGCTCCTGCCTTTAATAAACATCACTGATCTCAGTTCAGCTCCTTCCCTTAATAAACCTCACTGATCTCAGCTCAGCTCCTACTTTTAATCAACATCCCTGGTCTCAGTTCAGCGCTCTGCCTTTAATAAACCTCACTGATCTCAGTTCACCTTCTGCCTTTAATAAACCTCACTGATATCAGTTCAGCTCCTTCCCTTAATAAACCTCACTGATCTCAGATCAACTCCTTCTTTTAATAAACATCACTGATCTCAGTTCAGCTCCTGCCTTTAATAAACCTCACTGATCTCATCTCAGCTCCGACCTTCAATAAACCTCACTGATCTCAGCTCAGCTCCTGCCTTTAATAAACCTCACTGATCTCAGGTCTCTGTCTGCTATGTCTTGGTCTCTGTTATGTCTCTGTCTGTTACGTCTCAGTCTCTGTTATGTTGTGTCTCTGTCTGCTACGTCAGTCTACAGGTCTGCTGTTGTGCTCAAACTTGACACTTTCAAAGGTTTTCCAGTCAAGGTTTCCTTCATTGTGGCATCTCGACATGCTCGTTTATGGTCTTTCTGCTGACGGCTGCGATGCCACCACTGATTCCCTCCACTGATCTTCTAAATCAAAGCTATTCAACCCAAGGATATAATTGGACGTCGTCAAACACAAGTTTAAATACGTCCTATTGGACATGTGCGATGTCCAGGTCCAAGGTCTAAGACATATTTTGCAGTGCACTATTCTAAAAAGTATTAAACTGAAATTACGGCTTGGTCAGCCGTCTTGACACTGGGTTTGCAAGCTAGAGAAAAGGAGGATTTAGCCAAGACTGCACAAGCCACCACTCAGCCGGATAATCAACAGTGACAATTAGTCCAGCTCGTCTACCGCTGGTCAAACCTTCAAACGTTTCAGACACTTTTGATGCTGAGAGATTGCGTGCGGCACTGTGATATACTTTCTCTTTTCACTTCACAAAACAAACAAATAAATAAATTATATATATATATATATATATATGTTTTCAGCCAGTGAACATTGTACATTTATACTGCGGATAGCACGTTTAGGTAAGAGATTGTACTTCAAAACAGTGCTGTTATTATTATATTCATTTTGAAGTTTGTACATAGCTGTTTTAACATGTGTACTTGACAAGCAAGAAATCTAAAAGTCATTAAAAAACAAAATAATTGACGTTCCCACCACACACACAGAGAATGTTCCCACAACACACACAGACAATGTTCCCACTACACACAAAGAGAACGTTCCCACCACTCACACAGAGAACGTTCCCACTACACACACAGAGAACGTTCCCACCACTCACACAGAGAACGTTCCCACTACACACACAGAGAACGTTCCCAGCACTCACAGAGAACGTTCCCACCACTCACACAGAGAACGTTCCCACTACACACACAGAGAACGTTCCCACTACACACAAAGAGAACGTTCCCACCACTCACACAGAGAACGTTCCCACTACACACACAGAAAACGTTCCCACCACTCACACAGAGAACGTTCCCACTACACACACAGAGAACGTTCCCAGCACTCACAGAGAACGTTCCCACCACTCACACAGAGAACGTTCCCACTACACACACAGAGAACGTTCCCATCAATCACACAGAACGTTCCCACCACACACACAGAGAACGTTCCTACCACACACACAGAGAACGTTCCCACCACACACACACAGAATGTTCCCACCACTCACACAGAGAACGTTCCCACTACACACACAGAGAACGTTCCCACCAAACACACACAGAGAACGTTTCCACTACACAAACAGAGAACGTTCCCATCAATCACACACAGAGAACGTTCCCACCAAGCACACACAGAGAACGTTCCCACCACATACATGGGCCCCAGGTTTGTGTTTTGGAGCGTGAGAAAAAGACCAGCATGTGTGTCTAAGTGCTAGTGCTTGTGTTGCAGGTGGTTGCATCTCAGTGGAGACTGAGTTGTTTTTTTTTCAAATATGTAGGTGTGTGTGTGGTGTAAGTGTGTGTGTGCGTGTCATTTGCCTGTTGCTCCTGCACCTGATGACCTGTCCAGATGTCTCTCTACACACATTTACAGTCCACTCCTCACTGTCACTCCATCACTGTCTGTGTGTGTGTGTCTGTGTGTGTGTGTGTGTGTGTGTGTGTGTGTGTGTGTGTGTGTGTGTGTGTCTCATCTGGTGTGTGTCATGCATTAGCATTTTAACCTCAGGCCAGAGTTCCTGGTGCAGGACCAGATCTTCACGATCTTTAAATTTAAGCTCTTCACATACGTGCGACTCACAAATTAAACCTCATTGTTAAATTAACACTCAGTGCTCTGAATTAACACCGATAGCGTCAAATAAACACCTACAAAGTAAAATAGCCTACAGTGATCATTTAAATCCAGGGGGACACAATTAACCACTGTGAGAGTTAACAGAAGACTAGAACACAGTGAGTTAACTGAACACCGAGAGAGTAGAGAAAAGACTGAGAGTTAACTGAACACTGTGAGAGTTAACTGAACACTGTGAGAGTTAACTGAACACTTGGGAAGCAGCAGTGTGGTAATGGGCTGTGTAGGCTAGATACAGAAGATATTAGGGACATGCAAGAGACATGTAAGAGAAGACACTACCCTGAGACATGTAAGAGAAGACTACATTACCCAGAGGCACATAAAGACTACATTACCCAGAGGCACATAAAGACTACATTACCCAGAGGCATGTAAAAGCATCCCATCTGCCATCTCCTTTACATCAAGGGTTTTCTGCTGATTTTGCGTCAGTGTCTGTGCACGTGAGTGGTGTGTTATAAGAGAACAGAACAGAAGAGCCGGCACGCAGAGCCGCTGGCTTTGACAGATATCAGTCACCTCTAGTGGACTTCAGTAATCACCCTCCACCACGCCGGGAGCACGCAGCGCTACACACCATCACAGTCATCGAGCCAAACAGTCATCCAAAAAACGTAGGATTTCTTCAGTTACAGATGACTTTTTCTTGTAGGTTAAGTGTTTAATATCAGGGTGATTAATATCAGTGTTTAATATCAGAGTGTTTAATATAATTGTTTAATATCAGCGAGAACAAGATTCATGTTCTTGTTCTTGTTCACTAATAACTTTCAGCCCCTTAATTAGCATGTAAATTCTTCTTTATGCAGGTGAAATTATGGAATGTGCGTGAGTGAAGTGGTAATATGAGCTGTAACATCAGAATCCGAATAACAGGACAAAGAGTTGAGAAAACACTCAAGAAGCGTTTAAATCGGGTGGGCTCTGTGGACGAGGCTTCGAGGGGCTGGCAGTGACCCGGGGCCTCCAGTTATCCCGCCAGGCCACAGATTGGCAGCGAAGCCATTTAGGAGCATAAGGCGTGCAGAAGTGGAGCACAGGAGGCACCACGAGGTGGTTAAACACTGCAGGAAACACCCAGCGTCCCCTCTGCACAAGACACATGCTTCCTGTGTCCTGTCTAAGCTGTGGGAATGATGTTTACTGATTTCCGGGGAGATGGGAGAGGGTGGAGAAAGAGCGAGAGAGAGAGAGGGAGGGAGACAGCAAGAGATGGAGAGAAAAGATAAAGAAAAGAGAAAAGATTAGAGTTTAATACTGTCAGTGAACGGGGTGGAACAGCAGGCCTCAGGAGACATATGATGTGATCTTGCTAAATCAGAGATTCCTGTATTGCTACGGGCAGTCTGTGCTGTTGGGGGAGGCATTCATACGGAATCAGCTTATACACCTCCACCCTTATACACACTCACACTTCTACACCTCCACCCATATACATCTCCACCCGTATACACCTCCACCCTTATACACACTCACACTTCTACACCTCCACCCGTATACACCTCCACCCGTATACACCTCCACCCATATACACCTCCACCCTTATACACACTCACACTTCTACACCTCCACCAATATATATCTCCACCCGTATACACCTCCACCCTTATACACACTCACACTTCTACACCTCCACCCATATACATCTCCACCCGTATACACCTCCACCCTTATACACACTCACACTTCTACACCTCCACCCTTACACACACTCACACTTATACACCTCCACCCGTATACACCTCCACTTGTTTGGACTCTTTAACGGTTTGCTCTGTGAGATCAGGGTATGCACATGGTGTCTGTGCTCAGTCCAACAGAAGAATCTAACAGAAGACTTACATCACACACACGTCAATCAGCACCTCCATAGCAACACATTCCTGGGTCGTACCAAACCATCTAGCCTGTAAACTCCCTATCCACACTTCTAATGCAACAAACACCCACCGCCAGCTTTCTGTTTCCTGCTCATATTGGTCCTGTGGTCACAAACGGATCATTGATGAAGAACCGAACGATGACGAACACAGCACTGCGCATGGGCTAACAGATGGTGCTCAGACTCCACCCGCATACCCACGAGACCTTTCTACTGAACAGAAGTTACTAATAAAGTGGGTGTTGGAACTCAGTGGGCAGAAATCTCAAGATACCTGTGAGTAATCTTTAACGTCATTAAACACACACTGCTTAAAGTCTTTAAACAAACTCCGCATGGTTCCTCCATGGCTATGGCTGCTAAATAAATAACAGAAATTCAGCAGTTTTCCACAGATTGACAGATTTAGGCTTGAAGAAAAGGCTACGCCTCTCTGGACTAGCCGGTCCCAGTCCGGTCAGTCACCACCTGCCGCGCGAAACGTACATCTGCTAGGCAAAACCAAGCTCTCCTCAACAACGCCACTAAAAAGCTTGGGAACGGTGTGGAGCTTCAGTGTCGTCACCGTTGTGGTTTTTAGGCCAGAATTTCTGCTTCCCTCCCCATCTCGGTATTGATCTAGGGGGGTGTTGTGTGGCGGACGGAGACGCTGCTCTCCCGGAGGTGTGTGCATCACTGCTGAGGTGGCATTCTGCAGCCATTTGCTTCGCTATTGCCTGCTGGATCTCCCTCTCTGTTCATCAGTCTGTTCCCTGCTGTGTTTTGCTCGCTGTTATTCTCCACTTCTCTCTCTGTCT
>NC_049558.1:11292444-11297444 GCF_013358815.1 Electrophorus electricus | reverse complement strand
GAAGAGAATGGGGCTGGTCCCAGATGGAGGGAACCAATCAGGTGGAGCCAACCAAACACAGTGTATGTGTTTGTGCTTGCTGGACATCCTGTGATCTGGAGGGATTGAGGGGATTGAGCGTGGGCCAGATCACGCCCAACGTCTCTACATTTCTGGGTGTCAATAGGGTGAAGGGCGTTGTCACTACGGTAACCTCTCATCGCTTCACTTCCGTCACTATGGTAACCTCTCACCACCTCACTTCTGTCACTACGGTAACCAGTCATTACCTCACATCTGTCATGCCCCCTGCCCTGAGACAAACAACAGGACCAGCAGAGTGTGAAGGGAGAGACACACACAACCACACACACACACACTCACACACACTCACACACACACACACACACACAACCACACACACAACCACGCACACACACACACACTCACACACACACACACACACTCACACACAACCATGCACACACAATCACACACACACACACACACACACATACACACACACACACACAACCACGCACACACAACCACACACACACACATACACACACACACACACAACCACGCACACACAACCACACACACACACACATACACACACACACACACAACCACAACCACACACACACACACACACACACACACTCACACACACACACACACACACGCACACACACACATACACGCACACACACATACACACACACGTACACACACAACCACACACACACATACACACGCACACACACACACATGCACACACACACACACACACACACACACACACACAAACAAATAAAGATTTTTTTTACCAATGCTTAGACACGGTTTCTGAAACTATGGCTCATTTTGTCAAAACTTAAAACAGATGCCAAACCCCCACACACATTATGTGAAATGCCACACCCTCCATGAAAACCAAAACACTTCATCCAAAGCTATTTGTCAAACTCTTGTCAAAATGGTATTTTTGCATCAAAACTCTACACATATTTGTGTGTGGAGTTTTGATACAATGGAACTACACACTAATGTGGTAAATGGTAAACACTTCTACCTTATGTTTGCCATGAAGGTTTGTCAAAATACTTTAGGCCAGTTCATCGCAGGTAATATCCTATGTACAGGTGGGGGTGGAGATCAGAGACCTCCCAACTCCATGCTAAAAAGAATTGAACTAGTGGCTCACCCCATTGGTTCAGTAATGGTTCTCCCCCGTGGTTCAGTACTGGTTTGCCCCATTGGTTCAGTAGTGGTTCAGTAGTGGTTCACTTCAGTGGTTGACCCCAGTGGTTCAGTAGTGGTTTGTTCCAGTGGTTCAGTAGTGGTTCACTCCAGTGGTTCAGAAGTGGTTCAGTAGTGGTTCACCCCAGTGGTTCAGAACTAGTTCACTCCAGTGGTTCAGTAGTGGTGCACACCAGTGGATCAGTAGTGGTTCACCTACCTTCAGTAGTGCTTAACCCATGTCTGGGAACCTGGGCCTGGTCATTTTAGGAAGCAGATTTGTGGATGATGTTATAATTTCTCAGCCTATCAAAAGGCAGAAAGGGGAATGGGGCATATCCACATCTGCTTCTTCCATCACAGAAACATGTTGTGCAGTGTGTTGAGGAAGACTGTGATGTGGGTAGTATTAGGGAGTGGCTAATGCCTGATATTACCCCAACACTGCAGGGCAGTTCTACAGCGTAGCAGCTCAGATCAGGCTGGACGCCTCCTGCAGCCTTCCTGAAAACCACCCATGGCCACAGCTCCACCCAAAAACCTCCACCCATGACCACAACTCCACCCCAAAACCTACACCCAAGACCACAAGTCCATCTATGACCACAACCCCACCCATGACCACAGCTCCACCCATTACAACTACACCCAAAAACTTCACCCATGACCACAAATTCACCCAAATAACTCCACCTATGACCACAACCAAAGCTCCACCAGATCTCCTCTTTGAAGGCTTCTCTTCCTTCTGCTCTTTCTTGTCCTCACTCCAGTAGTGGCCTCCACTGTTATCCAAACCAAGATGGCCTCTTCGTTGCACTCACACTCGGAAAAATGATCCATATGTTGTCACCCATGCAGATCAGGTTTGGGTGTTTGGTGGAACAGTTATGTCTTAAAAACTTAATAATGGGTCTAATGTAGAGAACTGTGGTTTTTACAGAGAGTGCATTCTACATTAGTTAATGGTATACCTGATCAATACACAGACTACATTAATTAATTGTTTAGTATACCCGATCAATACACAGACTACATGAGTTAATGGTTTAGTATACTTAATCAATATACAGACTACAATAGTTAATGGTTTAGTATACTTAATCAATACACAGACTACAATAGTTAATGGTTTAGTATACTTAATCAATACACAGACTACATGAGTTATTGGTTTAGTATACCTGATCAATACACAGACTACATTAGTTACTGGTTTCAATAATTAGGTCACAATTACCAGTTTTTGTGTCTTAGCAACAACAACAAAATAAAAACAACAAACACACACACACACACATACACGCACACAAACACACACACACACACACAGAAAAACAATACAAAACAACTTCCTGAACCACAGAGCAAAAAGGCCAAGACACACACGGGACTGAATGAGCCAGATTTCAGAAACCCAGAAATCCATCTGGAGAGACGTCAGTGAGGACAGAGAACAGAGAGAGAGAGAGAGAGAGAGAGAGAGAGAGAGAGAGAGAGAGAGAGAGGGAGGGGGTGTCCTCACTCATCTGTGTGTCTTCATGTGTGTGTGCTTAGTGTATGTGTGTGTTCTCTGTGTGTGTGTGTGTGTGTGTGTGTGTGTGTGTTGACTGTATGTGTGTGTGTCTATTCTGTGTTTGCGTGTGTGTGTGTTGACTGTGTGTGTCTTTACTGTGTGTATGTTTATTGTATGTGTGTGTATGTTGACTGTATGTGTGTGTACTGAGTGTATGTGTGTGTATTGACTGTGTGTGTGTGTTCTCTGTATGCGTGTGTGCCGAGTGTATGTGTGTGTTGACCGTATGTGTGTGTGCTGAGTGTATGTGTGTGTGCCAAGTGTACGTGTGTGTTTACTGTATGTGTGTGTATGTTGATTGTATGTGTGTGTACTGAGTGTATGTGTGTGTTGACTGTATGTGTGTGTATGTTGACTGTATGTGTGTGTGTTCTCTGTATGCGTGTGTGCCGAGTGTATGTGTGTGTTGACCGTATGTGTGTGTGCTGAGTGTATGTGTGTGTGCCAAGTGTACGTGTGTGTTTACTGTATGCGTGTGTATGTTGATTGTATGTGTGTGTACTGAGTGTATGTGTGTGTATTGACTGTATGTGTGTGTGTCGAGTGTATGTGTGTGTTGACCGTATGTGTGTGTGCTGAGTGTATGTGTGTGTGCCAAGTGTACGTGTGTGTTTACTGTATGTGTGTGTATGTTGACTGTATGTGTGTGTGCTGAGTGTATGTGTGTGTTGACTGTATGTGTGTGTATGTTGACTGTGTGTATGTTGACTGTGTGTGTGCTGAGTGTATGTATGTGTTGACTGTATGTATGTTCTCTGTATGTTTGTTCTTTGTCTGTATGTGTTGACTGTATGCGTGTTTTTACTGTATGTGTATGTTGACTGTATGTTTGTGTGCTTAGTGTGTGTGTGTTCTCTGTATGTGTGTGTGTTGACTGTATGTGTGTGTGTTGACTGTATGTGTGTGTGTGTGTGTGTTGACTGTATGTGTGTGCTGAGTGTATGTGTGTATGCTAACTGTATGTGTGTGTGTTCTCTTTATGTGTGTGCCAAGTATATGTGTGTGTTGACTGTATGTGTGTGTGCTGAGTGTATGTGTGTGTGCTGAGTGTATGTGCGTGTTTATTGTATATGTGTGTATGTTGACTGTATGTGTGTGTGCTGAGTGTATGTGTGTGTGTTGACTGTGTGTGTGTGTACTTTGTATGTGTGTGTTGACTGTATGCATGTGTTTTTACTGTATGTGTATGTTGACTGTATGTGTGTGTATTGACTGTATGTGTGTGTGTTCTCTGTATGTGTGTGTGCCGAGTGTATGTGTGTGTTGACCGTATGTGTGTGCTGAGTGTATGTGTGTGTGCCGAGTGTACGTGTGTGTTTACTGTATGTGTGTATGTTGACTGTATGTGTGTGTGCTGAGTGTATGTGTGTGTTGACTGTATGTGTGTGTATGTTGACTGTATGTGTGTGTGCTGAGTGTATGTGTATGTTGACTGTATGTGTGTGTGCTGAGTGTATGTGTGTGTTGACTGTATGTGTGTGTATGTTGACTGTATGTGTGTATGTTGACTGTGTGTGTGCTGAGTGTATGTGTGTGTTGACTGTATGTATGTGTTCTCTGTATGTGTGTTCTTTGTATGTGTGTGTTGACTGTATGCATGTGTTTTTACTGTATGTGTATGTTAACTGTATGTTTGTGTGCTTAGTGTATGTGTGTGTTCTCTGTATGTGTGTGTGTTGACTGTATGTGTGTGTTGACTGTATGTGTGTGCTGAGTGTATGTGTGTGTGCTAACTGTATGTGTGTGTTTTCTCTTTATGTGTGTGCCAAGTGTATGTGTGTGTTGACTGTATGTGTGTGTGCTGAGTGTATGTGTGTGTGCTGAGTGTGTGCGTGTTTATTGTATGTGTGTATATGTTGACTGTATGTGTGTGTATGTTGACTGTATGTGTGTGTGCTGAGTGTATGTGTGTGTTGACTGTATGTATTCTCTGTATGTGTGTGTCTTCTTTGTATGTGTGTTGACTGTATGCATGTGTTTTTACTGTATGTGTATGTTGACTGTATGTTTGCGTCCTTAGTGTATGTGTGCTTCTCTGTGTGTGTGTGTTGACTGTATGTGTGTGTTCTCTGTATGTGTGTGCCGAGTGTATGTGTGTGTTGACTGTATGCGTGTCTTTACTGTATGTGTGTGTATGTTGACTGTATGTGTTCTCTGTATGTGTTTGTGCTGAGTGTATGTGTGTGTTGACTGTATGTGT
>NC_049558.1:11282444-11284944 GCF_013358815.1 Electrophorus electricus | reverse complement strand
ACCACGTAAGCTAGCTAAACTCATTCCTACACACACACAGACACACAGACACACACACACACACACTCTCTCTGCTGACAGGTCATGCCCCCATGTCAAAGCAGGCTAGCACTGGGCTTGATGCCCTCTGCGCCCGCTGAGACGTATGACTAAGAACCTGCTTGGTGTTTGTATGTCTGTGTGTGTGTGTGTGTGTGTGTGTGTGTGTGAGTGAGACAGAGAGAGAGAGAGACAGGCACTACTAGTTCTCCACAAACTCCTCCATATCTAAACTCTTCTACATATCTAAACTCCTCCCCCTCCACATCTAAACCCCTCCCCTCTATATATCTAAACTCCTCCCCCTCCACATTCTGATATACTGGGAATAAATGTTAATGAAAAAGTAAACTGCAGTCATTTCTTCAACAGCAAACTGGCAACAGTAAACAATAAATAAAAAAAGAAAAATGACAAAATCTATACACCCATAGATACCATAAAAGCAGAAGAGTGGTCTGTCTCTCTGGGCAGTGTAGTTTGGAGATAGAAGATCAATCATATTTTCTCCAAAACGTAAAGTCTGTCTTTAAAAAGAATCAATCGGAAAAAAAAGTCATTTTCTTTGTGCCATCTCTACAGCTGGACTACTGGACGTTTGAGATGTTTATTGTTTTTGTAGAATTATCTGTTTTCATTGGCCAGTACAACTACATATTAATATAAACATAATGGATCATATGACAAAATACTGTGCACTGAAAAAACTGCCTGTAATTCACCTGGAATGAAGAACAAGACAAAGGTAGAAAGAGAGAGAAACAGAGAAGAGAAGAGAGAGAAAGAGACATTAGACGAGACAGAGGCAGAGAGAAGACAGAGAAAGAGACAATCAGAGATTAATAGATACATGATTGATTACCAGTCTCTCTCTCTGTCTCTCTCTCTCTGTTACCAGTCTCTCCGGTGTGTTGTCTGTCTCTCTCTGGTGTAACACACACAGAGAGAGACTGGTAACCAGAGCCGGGAAACGTCAGGCTGGTGTTGGTGTTGGCGAGCACCTCACTGTCCCACAGCCTAGCTGGAGCCGAGCCAGCGAGCAGCGCCACACACTCGCATTTCTCGCGCCACACACTCGCGTTTCTTGCGCCACACACTCGTGTTGCTCTCCACCTGCTCAGAGCTTTGCTGACTCGCTCCGTGTGCCTTTGTCAAGGTGACCGGCAACTATCGCCCTCAGCAACCAGCACAGGTGTGCATCTGCAGGAGCAGATAGCAGCCGGTCAGATGGAAAAAAGTACCAATTGGTTTTATTGATTTCTGATCGGCCAGAGAGGCCAACGGTTGCTATAGGCGGCAGGCTGGTGCATGGGGCATCCACCCTTTGTTCGTGTTGAGTCAGGTACACCCTCTGTAGGGTTCCACTGGGTTCCACTTCTAACTGCTTAATTAGTGTCACAAGGTCACACACACACACACACACACACACACACACACACACATGCACAGACACACACACACACACGCACAGACACACACACACACATGCACAGACACACATATACACACACAGGCAAACACACACACACAGACACACACACACACACACTCACACACATACGCACACACATATTTAACTCATCAATAATGCAGATTCATGCGAGATGGCGAGGCCCTGCCAGGTGTGTATAATGAATAATAATAAACATAGTCTACTGGACTCAAGGGCACTGTGTGTGTGTGTGTGTGTGTGTGTGTGTGTGTGTGTGTGTGTGTGTGTGTGTGTGTAATATTGAGAGTTCTAAGGTATAGCCATCGTTCTTTCCAGCAGAAGTAGCTCTCGAACCATGGAGTTACATGTCTGACTCTGCTGTTACATATGCCTGATCATGGAGTTACATGTCTGACTCTGCTGTTATATATGTCTGATCATGGAGTTACATGTCTGATGCTGGTTTTACATGTCTGACTCTCATGTTACACGTCTGATCATGGAGTTACATGTCTGACTCTGGTGTTACATGTCTGACTCTGGTGTTACATGTCTGATCATGGAGTTACATGTCTGACTCTGGTGTTACATGTCTGATCATGGAGTTACATGTCTGACTTTGGTGTTATATATGTGATCATGAAGTTACATGTCTGACTCTGGTGTTACATGTCTGATCATGGAGTTACATGTCTGATGCTGGTGTTACATGTCTGACTCATGTTACATGTCTGACTCTGGTATTACATGTCGGATCATGGAGTTACATGTCTGACTCTCATGTTACATGTCTGATCATGGAGTTACATGTCTGACTCTGGTGTTACATGCCTGATCATGGAGTTACATGTCTGACTCTGGTGTTACATGCCTGATCATGGAGTTACATGTCTTGACTTTGGTGTTATATGTGTGATCATGAAGTTACATGTCTGATCATGAAGTTACATGTCTGACTCTAGTGTTACATGTCTGACTCTCATGTTACATGTCTGATCATGGAGTTACATGTCTGATCATGGTGTTACA
>NC_049558.1:11272444-11277444 GCF_013358815.1 Electrophorus electricus | reverse complement strand
GATCCGAGGAACTCCCTTGCGTCTCCATCACCTCTCCCGGCTGCCTGGTGGAGCCGACTCCCGGAGGAGCCGCACCTCCCCCGCTCGCAGCGGGAATGCTGGGAGGGACACCTGGATCTGTCTCCCGAGACTCGGCAGAAATAACCTGCTCAGTGGAGCCTGTCTCGGCAGACCTCTTCTTCTTCTTCTTCTTCTTCTTCATCAGCTCCGCTCTTAACTGTGCTGTTTTGCCTCTAAGCGAGGTTACTGCGTAATCAGTTAGTGAAGAGCTTGTTTTCACATGTGACTGGTTTTGTCATTAATATTCATTGTTTTGATTTTTTCCCATTAATTAATGTTTGGCAACGTATACATCCCGCGTGGTTAAACGTAGATATATAGCATACCTTAAATGTGTTCAGAATCTTGGTATTTTAGCATGTACGCATATTTATCCATAAATTACTTCCAAGGCCTCATTTATCACAAACCTGATTTGCATATTGCAGATGAGTAGATTATACAACAAAACTCCTGGGGAAGCCTGAGCTGCCGGCGCGCAGGACTGTCCACGATGCCTTCAAACACATCCTGTCATCTCGCATGCCGAGCGGCGGAAGACGAGGTCGGTCCCCAGACCCCTTCTCTTCGGAAAGTCCTATTAATCTGTGTGTGAAAGTGACTTCTGAGCGTGCACCTGTGTCTGGAGCGTCCCCGGGGGACGCTTGGACAGGATTCGCCTCTCTAGCAGGTGCTGAGGAGTTTGGGAGCTCTCCTGAGCCTCCGGGGCCACAGGTGTCGGGAGCTCAGGTGGGAGTAGGAATTGCAGCTGGACGTATCGCTATCACAAACACAGCAAACGGCTCTCCGCTACCTCGGAGACAGACCTGTCAGGCCCGGCGATGAAAGAGAACAGAGGAGAAAGGGAGAGGAAGATAGAGGGAGAGACTGAGAGAGGGAGAGAGAGACTAAGCCTATTACATACTGGTCCTTGTAGTAATATCCAGTATAGTGTCCAGTATGTGCCAAATTCCAACCATACTACAAAGTCACATGAACATACGAAGGCTCCGTCCACTTGGGGAAGCTTTTCCGCCACCTTTGCATGATGGGATGCAGTACTCCGTGAAGACAGCTCTGGATGCGCACTGGTGTCTTCTGCATACTGGGAAAATTCATTTTGGTCGCATAGTTCACACGGCACGCTGATTTGGGGCCCAACCAGTACGTGAGAAGTATGTAGTCGAACATATCAAACACAGCACAAGACAGATAAGATAGAAAGAGAGAAATAAATGATGAATAATTCCGTAAAAAGAGAAATGATTGACCATCAGCAGAACTCCCAGACTATAACGACGAGATATCCAGGCCCATGGCAACACATTGCTATGTGCTGCTCTTAATCCCAGGATCATTTACAGCATTTAGCAGACACTTTTATCCAAACACAACTTGAGGGTTAAGGTTCTTGCTCCAGGGCCCAACAATGGGAACTTGTCAGTAGTGGGACTTGAACCAGCAACCTTCTGATTACTAACTGAGTACCTTCACCACTGACACCACTGCCCAGAAGCTGGTATTACACCTAGAGATGGAAAAGGTCAGATTCCTGTACCCATCCCTCACAAGACCACCATGAAGCAACGCGGTGGTAAATAAGACTGGCGAGGACTAGATTGGAGGCCTAAGCTCTTAATGGTCTGATCTGAGGAGACTCTTTGTGGAGGTTCACTGCTGAGCTCGTGGGTCTAGTGTAGTCAACTACACTGTTACGGACCCATCCTCCATCAATGCATTCACTATCAGACCACAGCCACCTTAATCAGACTACAGTCGCCTTTATCAGATCACTGCCAAATTAAGGCGTTCCACATTTGGAGATCAAACTAAACCCTGCAAACTAATTCCAGTCAATCCCCCTTACAGAGGGACCCCTATCAGTGTGTCGGAATTACACTCAGTCACTCAGTAAACCCGCCTACACTAGATGGGACTGGCATCCCACGTAGTCCCTGCATGCAGAATTCTGCAGAAATATACTAAAGGTTCAAAGAAAAATACCAACTAATGCATGCAGGACAAAATTAGGCCGATTTCCATTGATTTTACACATTCATAAAAGAGCTCTAAAGTTTTGGCTGCATCTAAATTCCAGTAATTCCATTAAAATACCAGCAAATTCCAACAAAATACAGCATGAAATCTATCAAACCCAAGAGCTCCGCCCTAATCCTGGTCCCCTCTGTCAGCTGGTACTGAGACTAACTAACCTACTGACCCCTAACACACAACAGCCTCAGTCCAGCACTTGTAAACAAAGTCCAGTCAGAGTTAACAAACACTGGGACAATGAGACCAAATCTCAGTGTGAATCCCAGAACTATCAGGCCCTAAACAGAGAATATGAATGAACAGAATATAGAATATATCAGAATCTCTACACGGTCAGAGATCCACAGCAAAAACAGATCCTCACCAAGTACAGACTCAGTGACCACAATCTGACCAGAGAAACACACAGATATAAACAATCCTGACTGTAGAGAGAGAAGACTGTGTGGTCACTGTGAGAGTGGTGAGAAGACTGTGTGGTCACTGTGAGAGTGGTGAGAAGACTGTGTGGTCACCGTGAGAGTGGTGAGAAGACTGTGTGGTCACCGTGAGAGTGGTGAGAAGACTGTGTTGGGGTCACTGTTAGAGTGGTGAGAAGACTGTGTGGTCACTGTGAGAGTGGTGAGAAGACTGTGTGGTCACTGTGAGAGTGGTGAGAAGACTGTGTGGTCACCGTGAGAGTGGTGAGAAGACTGTGTGGTCACTGTGAGAGTGGTGAGAAGACTGTGTGTGGTCACTGTGAGAGTGGTGAGAAGACTGTGTGGTCACCGTGAGGGTGGTGAGAAGACTGTGTGGTCCCCGTGAGAGTGGTGAGAAGACTGTGTGGTCACTGTGAGAGTGGTGAGAAGACTGTGTGGTCACTGTGAGAGTGGTGAGAAGACTGTGTGGTCACTGTGAGAGTGGTGAGAAGACTGTGTGTGGTCACTGTGAGAGTGGTGAGAAGACTGTGTGGTCACCGTGAGAGTGGTGAGAAGACTGTGTGGTCACCGTGAGGGTGGTGAGAAGACTGTGTGGTCCCCGTGAGAGTGGTGAGAAGACTGTGTGGTCACTGTGAGAGTGGTGAGAAGACTGTGTGGTCACCGTGAGAGTGGTGAGAAGACTGTGTGGTCACCGTGAGGGTGGTGAGAAGACTGTGTGGTCCCCGTGAGAGTGGTGAGAAGACTGTGTGGTCACCGTGAGAGTGGTGAGAAGACTGTGTGGTCCCCGTGAGAGTGGTGAGAAGACTGTGTTGGGGTCACTGTTAGAGTGGTAAGAAGACTGTGTGGTCACTGTGAGAGTGGTGAGAAGATTGTGTGGTCACCGTGAGAGTGGTGAGAAGACTGTGTGGTCACTGTGAGAGTGGTGAGAAGACTGTGTGGTCACCGTGAGAGTGGTGAGAAGACTGTGTGGTCACTGTGAGAGTGGTGAGAAGACTGTGTGGTCACTGTGAGGGTGGTGAGAAGACTGTGTGGTCACTGTGAGAGTGGTGAGAAGACTGTGTGGTCCCTGTGAGAGTGGTGAGAAGACTGTGTGGTCACTGTGAGAGTGGTGAGAAGACTGTGGGGTCAAATTGAATAATTTGTATGGTCAGTAAAATTTCATAAAATATTATACACTAATACACTCATGACGCCTCTCACTGTATAATAATAATAATCCTTTATTCTATGTATATTTATTGTTTTTATTTATTGTTTTTATTACTGTTTTCTTGTTTGCCCTAGTTTATTATAATTTATTGTCACTTCTTTTTTTATTAATTAATTAATTAATTTTTGTTTTACTTTTATTAATATTTTCTTACTTATCACAATCTTCATGTTCAGTTCCAAACTATTTGCTTTGGCAAAATTGTACCTGGTATAGTCACGGCAATAAAGCTACCTAGAATTGAACTGACAGAGAGAGAGAATGCGTGAGACGGGGGATAAACTGCTGTAGACTGCTCAGTTCTCCATCTGTGTTTGTGTACATGTTACTTCTGTTTATCGTTGTGCTTTGAAAACACAATATCATTTTGTCATGCCTTTAAAAGTTCATTTAAATTAACACTGAAAATCGAGAGAGAGGGAGAGAGAGAGAGAGAGGGAGAGAGAGAGGGAGAGAGAGAGGGAGAGAGAGGGAGAGAGAGAGAGAGAGGGAGAGAGAGAGAGAGAGAGAGAGGGAGTTAGCGTGACTCGAAGACATTGCTGGCTTCTTCTTCCCAGCCCTTCAGAACTCCCATATCTTGCCCACGCAGCCCCGTACGGGATGCTCCGCTAAGCTAAGGGAGAGCCCTGGCAACTTTCTCAGGTGTTTGCTACGGCCGTCACTCTAATTAGCTCACCGTTGTCACACCGTAGCGCCAGCACTAATGCTAAGGTTAGTCAGCCGCACACGTCCATCCACGCTATTAAGCCTTTCTTAGAAGAGTTCTGGGGCTTGTTTGCCTGGGTTCAGCGGAGACTGTCTGCCAGGGAGTCTCTCACTCCCACGTCCACCCCATCCGTCGCACTAACAGGAGAAGGCATGTTTGCTTTGGGAGAAAAAAGCATTAGCATGAATTATTAATGAGCAAAAGCCGATGTCTGGAAGAGATTAGCACTTACTAATCTGCTGTGAGAAGACACCTCTGAAACGTGAGAAGAACGAGAGACTGTACTCCTCTCCAGTGGGAGAGACTGTACTCCTCTCCAGTGGGAGAGACTGTACTCCACTCCAGTGGGAGAGACTGTACTCCTCTCCAGTGGGAGAGACTGTACTCCACTGTACTTGTCTTGGCAGGGAGCTGAATTATGAGAAAACCTTTGACCTTTGACCCACTCCTCCCAGAAGTGACCATTGCACCCCCTCTGCCTGACCTGGGGTTATAATAACACTCTGCAGTGGAGGGGGTCAAAGTTCACATATGATACAGTAGCTCATGGGAGGGAGTCAACACACCTAGC
>NC_049558.1:11264944-11267444 GCF_013358815.1 Electrophorus electricus | reverse complement strand
TCAGAGCGTCCGTCTTAGACACAGGGGTCTGTTTCCACCGGAGAAACGAGGGAGAGAGGTGAGTGTGTGTGTTTCAAACAAGTGTGTCTATGTCTCAAACGACTGAGAAGGAGAGAGGGAGCGAGAGAGAGAGTGAGAGGGGGAGAATAGGGTGAGTGTGGATATTTCAAACCAGACTGAGAGAGGGGGCCATGATAAGACAGACAGAGATATGGTGTGACGCACTCCAACCCAACACTTAGTTTTCAAAGACAGACGATGTCAGGCCGAGTTGCTTCCGTCGACGGTTTGCGGAACAGGAGAAGGAGTGTTGCGGTAAAGAAGACCCCAGAGCGCGGTCGCGGCCCAGACGTCAGACAATGGGCTGCAGGACAGTGTGTAATGAGCTCGGCATTGTTGTCATGGTGATGTAATCGGTCCTCCTCTGGGACAAACACTGACCGGCTCCTAGCTCGTTAGTGATATGCACACACTGCTCTAACTCACCTGACACACCTGCTCAGGTGACTGGTCAGGTGACCAGCCCTGCAGTGTGTGTGAGCAAACACACACTAACCCTCCACTACATACATACACCCAGAGCACTGCTGGACCTGAAGGAGTTTTAACAAAGCTTGAACACTAATATCCGCTATTTTAGCTCAAAGGATTTCAGAAGATCAGCATTTGAACAAGTGTCTCTGTGATATGCTGTTGTTCCATATCACACACACACACACACACACACACATGCTATAACTCATACATGGTGTTAAGCATTAAACACACGCGCACACACACACACACAAACACACACACACACACATTTAAGCCTACCTTCTTTCGATGCCAGCATAGTATCTGCGGGAGAAAACAGAAGGATGTTGTTAGATTAAGGAAAAGACAAATTTAACAGCTAGGACAGTTAATCAACCGACATCTTTTTTTCCTTAACGTTCCGAAAACGAGCTGCCTATTCCTCACTCGCGGCCCCTCTCTTCCCACCAAACTCTGCCGGCGAGATGGGAACTCCAGAAAGCGAAGCAGCTGTCTCCAACAGGCTTGGCCCAGTTTCCACGCACGCGCCCCCAGCCCGGGATGGAGGCTGCCCTCGACATGCCATGACTAACTTCACACAGGCAGTCAGACTGAGAAACGACCCTTTAACTGTCAAAACCTCTGCCAAGCAAGAAGAGCGCTCCCGGAGGTGGGGGGGTACTGTCAGTGGGCGAAGTGAGGAAAACATTCGAAACCCAGATTATTGTGGCAATAAATAATAAATAATTCAAGGGACATTGTTTGTGTACTCCACTGCCTTCATTTCTATTGAATAAACTTGTCCAAATAAGAAAAAAGAAGTTCGGTTTTTGTTTGTTTGTTTTTTAATTACAAGATGTTCTCCTCACAGGCTAAAAATCCTTGAGCTGTTCTAGACTGGATGGAAGCCCAAAACACAAACAGCCAGAGAGAGAGCGAGAGAGAGAGAGAGAGAGGGAAGGGTTGAGAGGGAGTGAAGAATTTCCAGTGCCTTGGGAGGTAGAGAGACGAATAATCCTGGAGTCTGATTGCTAAAGTAAGCCAGACGCAGGCCGTCCCTCTGGTGGTGTTGGGGTGGACACAGCTAGCATGATGTTAGGACACATGCCAGTGACGTACCAGCGTTCACACACACACACACGAGCGCCATAGCTGCCCACGGACCACACACGGACTGCAGTGGAGCTCAACTCCGTGGTTGTTACGTGGAAGAGAAGGTTTGTATTTTTGTGAGAGTTAGCATATGCTGTGTCTGAACCTCGACCTTCAGTAGTGACCTTTGACCCTTTGCCTGTGTGGAGAACACACCCACACAGAAGCTCCAGCCTACAGCCCGAGAAGCAGGAAGTGTCTTATGAATCCGCACTGTGGACAGCAGCTCTGCACACAGTAAATAATTAATAATGCACTTTGTGAGAGACTCCAGGCAGGACAGACAGTCAGAGAGACAGAGAACAGAGCGTCTCCCACAGCCAGATGTGTTCAGGTCCAGAGTATCAGGGGGCCTTCCACACCCACACACACACACACACACACACACACACACACACACACACACACATATAGACAAACATACACACACATATATACACAGGCACATGCACGCACACACACACACACACACACACTCTCTCTCTCTCTCTCTCTCTCTCACACACACACACACACACAAACGTATGTAATATGTCTTCAACTATTAGTATTTATCATGCCTACCTCTGTGTGTGTGTGTGTGTGTGTGTGTGTGTGTGTGTGTGTGTGTATGTGTGTGTGTGTCTGTGTATATGTGTGTGTGCATGTTTGCCAATATGTGTGTGTGTGTGTGTGTGTGTGCTGTTTATCCAAGTTCCCCTAACCGTCTTAAGATAAATGTCTCCGTCCTGTGCCGTGTAGACTCAACCCATGTCTGCTCTCTCTCCATTTTTCTCCCTCTTCTCTCACTCCATCTCTTACTTCCTTTCTACCTCTCTCGCTCCCTCTCTCT
>NC_049558.1:11257444-11259944 GCF_013358815.1 Electrophorus electricus | reverse complement strand
ATGACATGACAGGGCTTGGCAACACAGACGAACACACACACACACACACACAAAGACGTTTGAGGAGGGGGGCAGAGCCGTAACGTGACACAAACACCATTAACTCTCAGAATCAAACACCACTAACTCAGAATCAAACACCACTAACTCCCAGAATCAAACACTAACTCTTGGAACCAAACACCACTAACTCAGAATCAAACACCATTAACTCTCAGAATCAAACACCACTAACTCTCAGAATCAAACACTAACTCTTGGAACCAAACACCACTAACTCAGAATCAAACACCACTAACTCTAAGAATCAAACACTAACTCTTGGAACCAAACACCACTAACTCAGAATCAAACACCACTAACTCTCAGAATCAAACACTAACTCTTGGAATCAAACACCACTAACTCAGAATCAAACATGAACTCTCAGAATCAAATACCTCTAACTCCCATAATAAAACACCTGTGCCATGGGGGAATTATACACAACAGCTTTCAGAAAGCATAAATGAATATCATGGCAATTAATCATTGGGGTAAACAGGTTTATCTCTGTTTATCTCTATTTCTTTGTAATTACTTCAAAAATGTAATTACTTTAAACAGTATATTGTGCTGGCAATTGCAGCAGATTTAAATACACCTACACCTATACGCCCCTCCACCTATACGCCCCTACACCTATACGCCCCACACCTGTACGCCCCACACCTGTATGCCCCTACACCTATACGCCCCTACACCTGTACGCCCCTACAGCTGTACGTCCCTTCACCTATACGCCCCTACACCTATACACCCCCTTCACCTGTACGTCCCTCCACCTATATGCTCCCTACACCTGTACGTCCCTCCACCTATATGCCGCTACACCTGTACGTCCCTCCACCTATACGCCCCTACACCTGTACATCCCTCCACCTGTAAGCCCCTCCACCTGTACTCCCCTCCACCTGTACGTACCTACACCTGTATGCCCCTCCACCTGTACGTCCTTCCACCTATACGCCCCTCCATCTGTACGTCCCTCCACCTGTATGCCTCTCCACCTATACACCCCTCCACCTGTACGTCCCTCCACCTACACGCCCCTACACCTGTACATCGCTCCACCTATATGCCCCTACACCTGTACGTCCCTCCATCTATATGCCCCTCCACCTATACGCCCCCTGCACCTGTACGCCCCTCCACCTATACGCCCCTACACCTGTACGTCCCTCCACCTATACGCCCCCTACACCTGTACATCCCTCCACCTATACCGCCCCTACACCTGAACGCCCCCTACACCTATACACCCCCTTCTCCTGTACGTCCCTCCACCTATACGCCCCTACACCTATACGCCCCCTACACCTATACACCCCCTTCACCTGTACGCCCCTACACCTGTACGTCCCTCCACCTATACGCCCCCTACACCTGTACGTCCCTCCACCTATACGCCCCTACACCTATACACCCCCTTCTCCTGTACGTCCCTCCACCTATACGCCCCTACACCTATACGCCCCCTACACCTATACACCCCCTTCTCCTGTACGTCCCTCCACCTATACGCCCCTACACCTATACGCCCCCTACACCTATACACCCCCTTCACCTGTACGCCCCTACACCTGTACGTCCCTCCACCTATACGCCCCCTACACCTGTACGTCCCTCCACCTATACGCCCCTACACCTGTACATCCCTCCACCTATACGCCCCTCCACCTGTACATCTGTCCACCTGTATGCCCCCTCCACCTATACGTACCTACACCTGTACGCCCCTACACCTGTACGCCCCTACACCTGTACGCCCCTACACCTGTAGGTGCCTCCACCTATATGCCCCTACACCTGTACGTCCCTCCACCTATACGCCCCTACACCTGTAGGTGCCTCCACCTATATGCCCCTACACCTGTACGTCCCTCCACCTATATGCCCCTACACCTGTACGCCCCTACACCTGTACGCCCCTACACCTGTACTGTACCCTTGGCTTCATGTACTGCTCTGTTCATTATGTGACTCATACGCGGTCATACGACATTTTCAGAGAGATGCTTCTCAATTGCAAATATAATAAATTCATTATTTAGAACTCTAACGGCCTAATTCATCAAAACGATCCTGCTCACATAGTGAATGTGATCCAATAAGTCCAGCAATGCCAAACATTTAGGTTGATGTGAGATGGTAGGTTTTGAATTTTTCTGTAGGCTGTGGAGCACTGGATGGTAGCTGTAAATGTGTTACTCAGTTCAAAAATAAAAAGAAATTCAGATTTGAGTCTGTTACAGATGCTTGTTACAGGAGCAAAACTATCATTACGGGATCTGTTACAGACACTTATTACAGAAGAAAAACCGTAATAAGACAGAAATAGATCCTTTCACTATCTGAACAAGCAGGGTTGTGTCATCACACACCACACATCACACACCACACACCACACATCACACATCACACACCACACATCACACACCCTTTACCATGTACATCCAAA
>NC_049558.1:11244944-11249944 GCF_013358815.1 Electrophorus electricus | reverse complement strand
CTCAGAGACTCAAAGTCCAACTGTCGCCTGCTGGAGGGACCAGAGGACTGGGTTAGACCAGCGGAGCGAGGATGAGGAGCGAGGATGAGGAAGGCAGACGATGAAGCCCAGCCTCGGCCTTTGACAGCACGCCAGTGCAGGCGTGAGGACGTGGTTCTGCGTCTAAGTAACGGGAACCATTGGAGCTTCACTGCCTGTGTCACGGGTGCGTTTGTTTCTGGCTAGTTGCTGTTTCAGCTACCTGATATCCACTCAGGTTAGCTTAACCCTCAACTACAAATTATAAAACGACCCAACTTTAACCACAAACTACGAAACAGCACAACATTAACTACAAACTACAAACAAAGAGCTTCTAGACTCGACTCTGTATTTCACAAAAATAGCTGAACAGTTGCCACAGAAGTACTGAAGCCCACACTGAAAAGCCCGAAAAACAACCAGCCGAACAAAACCAACCAAACAAACCTGCGGCAGGGGAAACATTTTTCATCTGCTGCGATTCGGCAGCCGTTAAAAAGATGCATGCCTGTTATTTCAATAACCGTCAAGCTCCAAACACTGAACACGGCAGGAGAGGTCGACAGACAGAGCAGAATGAATGTCCATCAAAGACTGAGGGCTCTGGAACCTCCCCTCAAACTCCCCTCACTCTCCCCTCCCCTCACTCTGCTCAAACTCCCCTCCCCTCCCCTCCCCCTACACTCCCCTCCCCCTCCCCTCACTCTCCCCTCCCCTTCACACTCCCCTCCCTTCACTCTCCTCACACTCCCCCCTCCCCTCCCCTCACTCTCCTCACACTCCCCCCTCCCCTCACTCCCCTCGCTCTCCCCTCCCCCTCTACACTCCCCTCCCCCTCCCCTCATTCTCCCCTCCCCCTCACACTCCCCTCCCCCTCCCCTCACTCTCCCCTCCCCCTCTTGGGGGTCATTGACCCAGTTTGGCTCCAGGTCTTCAGGAGGGTGTGTGTGTGTGTGTGTGTGTGTGTGAGAGAGAGAGAGAGAGAGAGAGAGAGAGAGAGAGAGAGAGAGAGAGAGAGAGAGAGAGAGAGATGAGTGCTTCAGGGAATTGGGGTTAACCAGAAGTGGCATCCAAGGTGGAGGCTCCTGTAGCTATAATTGCACTTGCCAACACACTCACACACACACATACACACATGCTAAGAAACTAATAAACACACACACGCACACACACATACACGCACACACACACACACACACACACACATGCTAAAAAACTAATGCACACACACAAACACACACACACATACACACCAACAGCTCATCATCCCCTAAATCAGAACATTGTCTCCAAATCCATGGACCAGATGTTTAATCCAAAACAGGGCCCCCACAGCTCCAGCCGGCCAGTATTTCACACTTTTGAACTGTTCACACTCAGCTGGTCAGTGCACTACAGTAACCCACCTCCTATCTGTCTAGTGCACTGTGTATCATCTGGCTAAGTGTTTGTAGCGTCTGGTTAAGTGTTTCCAGGACTTTCTCTTGAGTAGTGTCCTTAGTCTGTTAACAAAGAGCTTTTTTTATCCAGAACGTTGTTTGTACAGTAGGACACAGCAGAAACAAAATTAATATCATTAAATTAAGATAAATCAGGAGATAAAATATAAAGCAAAGAGCAACATACAGAACAGAAAATGAAACCGAATTAATGAAGATTAAACGGAAGATAAAATATTAGAATATAGTGTGCAGAAGTCACTTCCAGGTGAACTCAGGGTCAGTCTAAAAGCTTAACCGCCCTCCTAAATGTGCCCAGATCCTCAGCACACGTCTGGACACTGGACAGAGTTCTACAGTTTAGGGCCAGTAGTCGGGTAGCGGGTCCGTCTGTCCTGTCTCTCTGTAGTCGGGTAGCGGGTACAACTGTCCTGTCTCTCTGTAGTCGGGTAGCGGGTCCGTCTGTCCTGTCTCTCTGTAGTCGGGTAGCGGGTACGTCTGTCCTGTCTCTCTGTAGTCGGGTAGCGGGTACGTCTGTCCTGTCTCTCTGTAGTCGGGTAGCGGGTCCGTCTGTCCTGTCTCTCTGTAGTCGGGTAGCGGGTACGTCTGTCCTGTCTCTCTGTAGTCGGGTAGCGGGTACAACTGTCCTGTCTCTCTGTAGTCGGGTAGCGGGTCCGTCTGTCCTGTCTCTCTGTAGTCGGGTAGCGGGTACGTCTGTCCTGTCTCTCTGTAGTCGGGTAGCGGGTACAACTGTCCTGTCTCTCTGTAGTCGGGTAGCGGGTCCGTCTGTCCTGTCTCTCTGTAGTCGGGTAGCGGGTACGTCTGTCCTGTCTCTCTGTAGTCGGGTAGAGGGTACAACTGTCCTGTCTCTCTGTAGTCGGGTAGCGGGTACGTCTGTCCTGTCTCTCTGTAGTCAGGTAGCGGGTCCGTCTGTCCTGTCTCTCTGTAGTCGGGTAGCGGGTACGTCTGTCCTGTCTCTCTGTAGTCGGGTAGCGGGTACGTCTGTCCTGTCTCTCTGTAGTCGGGTAGCGGGTACGTCTGTCCTGTCTCTCTGTAGTCGGGTAGCGGGTACGTCTGTCCTGTCTCTCTGTAGTCAGGTAGCGGGTCCGTCTGTCCTGTCTCTCTGTAGTCGGGTAGCGAGTACGTCTGTCCTGTCTCTCTGTAGTCGGGTAGCGGGTACGTCTGTCCTGTCTCTCTGTAGTCGGGTAGCGGGTACAACTGTCCTGTCTCTCTGTAGTCGGGTAGCGGGTCCGTCTGTCCTGTCTCTCTGTAGTCGGGTAGCGGGTACGTCTGTCCTGTCTCTCTGTAGTCGGGTAGCGGGTACGTCTGTCCTGTCTCTCTGTAGTCGGGTAGCGGGTCCGTCTGTCCTGTCTCTCTGTAGTCGGGTAGCGGGTACGTCTGTCCTGTCTCTCTGTAGTCGGGTAGCGGGTCCGTCTGTCCTGTCTCTCTGTAGTCGGGTAGCGGGTACGTCTGTCCTGTCTCTCGGTAGTCGGGTAGCGGGTACGTCTGTCCTGTCTCTCTGTAGTCGGGTAGCGGGTACGTCTGTCCTGTCTCTCTGTAGTCGGGTAGCGGGTACGTCTGTCCTGTCTCTCTGTAGTCGGGTAGCGGGTCCGTCTGTCCTGTCTCTCTGTAGTCGGGTAGCGGGTCCGTCTGTCCTGTCTCTCTGTAGTCGGGTAGCGGGTACGTCTGTCCTGTCTCTCTGTAGTCGGGTAGCGGGTACATCTGTCCTGTCTCTCTGTAGTCGGGTAGCGGGTCCGTCTGTCCTGTCTCTCTGTAGTCGGGTAGCGGGTACGTCTGTCCTGTCTCTCTGTAGTCGGGTAGAGGGTACGTCTGTCCTGTCTCTCTGTAGTCGGGTAGCGGGTACGTCTGTCCTGTCTCTCTGTAGTCGGGTAGCGGGTCCGTCTGTCCTGTCTCTCTGTAGTCGGGTAGCGGGTCCGTCTGTCCTGTCTCTCTGTAGTCGGGTAGCGGGTACGTCTGTCCTGTCTCTCTGTAGTCGGGTAGCGGGTCCGTCTGTCCTGTCTCTCTGTAGTCGGGTAGCGGGTCCGTCTGTCCTGTCTCTCTGTAGTCGGGTAGCGGGTCCGTCTGTCCTGTCTCTCTGTAGTCGGGTAGCGGGTACGTCTGTCCTGTCTCTCTGTAGTCGGGTAGCGGGTCCGTCTGTCCTGTCTCTCTGTAGTCGGGTAGCGGGTCCGTCTGTCCTGTCTCTCTGTAGTCGGGTAGCGGGTCCGTCTGTCCTGTCTCTCTGTAGTCGGGTAGCGGGTACGTCTGTCCTGTCTCTCTGTAGTCGGGTAGCGGGTACGTCTGTCCTGTCTCTCTGTAGTCGGGTAGTGAGTAAGTCTGTCCTGTCTCTCTGTAGTCGGGTAGCGGGTACGTCTGTCCTGTCTCTCTGTAGTCGGGTAGCGGGTACGTCTGTCCTGTCTCTCTGTAGTCGGGTAGCGGGTACGTCTGTCCTGTCTCTCTGTAGTCGGGTAGCGGGTACGTCTGTCCTGTCTCTCTGTAGTCGGGTAGCGGGTACGTCTGTCCTGTCTCTCTGTAGTCGGGTAGCGGGTACAACTGTCCTGTCTCTCTGTAGTCGGGTAGCGGGTCCGTCTGTCCTGTCTCTCTGTAGTCGGGTAGCGGGTACGTCTGTCCTGTCTCTCTGTAGTCGGGTAGCGGGTCCGTCTGTCCTGTCTCTCTGTAGTCGGGTAGCGGGTACGTCTGTCCTGTCTCTCTGTAGTCGGGTAGCGGGTACGTCTGTCCTGTCTCTCTGTAGTCGGGTAGCGGGTCCGTCTGTCCTGTCTCTCTGTAGTCGGGTAGCGGGTCCGTCTGTCCTGTCTCTGTAGTCGGGTAGCGGGTACGTCTGTCCTGTCTCTCTGTAGTCGGGTAGCGGGTACGTCTGTCCTGTCTCTCTGTAGTCGGGTAGCGGGTACGTCTGTCCTGTCTCTCTGTAGTCGGGTAGCGGGTCCGTCTGTCCTGTCTCTCTGTAGTCGGGTAGCGAGTACGTCTGTCCTGTCTCTCTGTAGTCGGGTAGCGGGTACGTCTGTCCTGTCTCTCTGTAGTCGGGTAGCGGGTACGTCTGTCCTGTCTCTCTGTAGTCGGGTAGCGGGTACGTCTGTCCTGTCTCTGTAGTCGGGTAGCGGGTACGTCTGTCCTGTCTCTCTGTAGTCGGGTAGCGGGTCCGTCTGTCCTGTCTCTCTGTAGTCGGGTAGCGGGTACGTCTGTCCTGTCTCTCTGTAGTCGGGTAGCGGGTACGTCTGTCCTGTCTCTCTGTAGTCGGGTAGCGGGTACGTCTGTCCTGTCTCTCTGTAGTCGGGTAGCGGGTCCGTCTGTCCTGTCTCTCTGTAGTCGGGTAGCGGGTCCGTCTGTCCTGTCTCTCTGTAGTCGGGTAGCGGGTACGTCTGTCCTGTCTCTCTGTAGTCGGGTAGCGGGTACGTCTGTCCTGTCTCTCTGTAGTCGGGTAGCGGGTCCGTCTGTCCTGTCTCTCTGTAGTCGGGTAGCGGGTACGTCTGTCCTGTCTCTCTGTAGTCGGGTAGCGGGTACGTCTGTCCTGTCTCTCTGTAGTCG
>NC_049558.1:11237444-11239944 GCF_013358815.1 Electrophorus electricus | reverse complement strand
CAATCACACATCAGCGCCACCTGTGCCCCGCCCATCCATCACACTAAGAGCCTGTTAATCATACCGATTCAAGCACCCACCCCTTAGTCGCCAGGGCAACCATGTTTGGATTGGGTAAGGATTCTTTCCATTATACAAAGTAGTCAGGATGGACTGCTGGCGGAAGCTCTGGGAGCCGCTGCTAATCCACAGGAATACCGTCATTATCACAACCCATAATAAGCATCCATCTGAGGGCTACGGACAGAATTCTGTAGCCCAGCAGAAAGAAAACACACACACACAGTGTGGTTCAGATTGCTGTGTGACTTTGCAGACTACCTTGTCTGATGGTTGTGGAGTTGTAGAGTGGTAGCATGGCCAGCGCTAGCTCAGTGGTTAAGGTACCTGACTTGTAATCATAAGGTTGCTGCTTCAAGCTTCACCTCTGCCAAGTTGCCACTGTTGGGTCCCTGAGCAAGACCCTTAACCCTCAATTACTCAAGTTATACTCAATCAGAATTGCAAGTGGCTTTGGCTAAAAGCGTCGGCTAAATGTAAACGTATGGTTTGATGCTCGTGGAGGCAGTATTTCAGACACACTGGAGGAAGCGAAGAATATCTTCATGCTTTATTACTGGACAGCATCCTTCAAATCCCAGATCACACACACAGAAATAAACAAAGAGGTAAGGAGAGAGAGAGAATGATAGCATGGGCGGGTGTCGCACACGTCGTTCATCACAGAGGAAGATACAGAGTCCTGTAGCAGCAAGACATTCATTACACTGAAGGATGAGAAAGACTCTCCCCAGAAGTGTGTGTGTCTTACAAAGAGGCTTCGAATTCTTTATTCAGACAGGGTCAGCAATGCAACCTTTAAATAACAAGTTAATTGTGTCACACAAATGTTAGCACAGCCATTTGCACACACACACACACACACACCTCAACCCAAACATGCCCTTAACACCTTAACCACGCTCCCTTTGATGTTGCCAACAGCAGATAAACTCTTCGGAGAAGCTTCTAACTCCAAAAACACTCCCGCTGTTGTGACACTCCAGTCGACATCTACGGCGACCATTACCCGCCCAACTGTGTGTGTGTGTGTGTGTGTGAGTGTCTGTGTGCGTATTTAATAAAGTCAGTTTCACTGAGAAATATTCAGCGTACTTGAAGAACTGAGTGTATGATAGACGTCCACGTTAAAAGTTCATCAAACTCAGAAACAATGAAACAACTTATTCCACTCTCGTACAACCTGAGAACTCCCACTCGGCAAGACACAGAACTGCAGTTTATCAGTGAGTACAAAAAGCGCAGATGAGGACGCACTTTTCCATTTGTTTAATATAATGTAATATTCCACAGCAATGTTTTGTCATTCTATTCCATTATCCATTAAAAGTGACATTTCATCTAAACCGAGACCTCTGGGAGAAAAAACTATACACACAGAGAGAAAGTGTGTGTGTGTGTGTGTGTGTCTTCTTCCCCACAGACTTTGATCAAAGGAAATGTCATTATTTCTAGCCATCAGAGGGACATTGCATAATTGTATTCACCCTCCTCTATGGCTACGGACAGCCTGTAATGCATAATTTGTACAGTCATATAAAACATTGACCAATCAGATTTTAGTTTTTTGGACTGAAAATGTTTAACCCTTTCAGCATTACACACTGTCCCCTTTCACCTGTCACGACTTATGGCTTCCAGCCCAGGAATGCCAGGTTAATGTCCTCAGGGCAAGCGGCCTGTGTGTGTGAGTGTGTGTGTGTGTGTGTGTGTGTGTGTGTGGGAGTGTCTGTGTGAGTGTGTGTGTGTGTGTGGGGGAGTGTGTGTGTGTGTGTGTGTGTATGTATGAGTTTGTGTGTGTGTGTGTGTGTGTGTGTGTGTGTGTGTGTGTGTGCGTGTGTGCGTGAGCAAAGCCTACATTCAGTCAGCTGGTTGTAGCCTATATCATAATGTGTAGGAAAAACAGAGTCCCAAATTAGAATAGCAGAACTTTACTGGATCAGTACTGGGTTCTTACTGGCCAGACTGGAAACACTTCCCAAAAATACATCAACACATACACAAGATGACGTGAGCTGTTTCCAAAAGAACACAACAGAGCCCGACTTTCAGGTGGGAACGCCAAGAACGTTCCAGGAAAGGGATGTGAGAAGCCAAACAAACCACATGTGAATGGAGAAGGACGTTCTGGAACATTCCAGAACATTCCAGGACTTTTCTAATCTTTCCATCACCCCCACATCCCCACACGGGAGTTGAGCTGTTATCCTGCCTTACTCAACGTTATGAGGGGTCGGAGTCCCACATCGTCCTAGCCTGGATGATGAGAACACCCAAAACTATTCTTTCTTTTCTCTTTCTCGCTCTCTCGTTCTCTCTCCCTTTCTCTCTCAAAATGTTGATTATTGCAGTAGCCCGTCAACCAAATTCTGCTTGAGACAAAATGAGAAAGAGAGACGTAGATGGAGAAAAACAGCGAGAAAAGAGGGAGAAACAGAGA
>NC_049558.1:11219944-11227444 GCF_013358815.1 Electrophorus electricus | reverse complement strand
CGCTCGTCTAATTTTATCTCGAGACTTTTTTTTGGAATGCTTTGCCTTCTGTTTGTATAATTTAGGATTTGTATGGAAACGACCTCATATCCAGGTGACATTTCCCGCACAGACGCGGCTGACGGGAGCAGGAGATAAGAGGAGATTCTGGGTTTTACTTCCTCTTTTCCTTTTCTTCTCTTTCATCCCACATGTGGGGTTTTTTCTCAAAGGGATTTCCTTTAGATGTTCTATTGAAATTTTAATTAAAGTTCAACGCATCATGTCTGTCCAGCCGACAAATTCACCGCCGGTAATAAAATCCTACTGTCGTAGAGACAGTATAGCACAGAACAGAGAGTATAGCACAGTATAGTGCATAGTGTAGCACAGAGTATGGCTTAGTATAGTGTATAGTGTAGTATAGTTTACTATAGTGTAGTACAGAGTACAGTGTAATATAGTTTAGTATAGTGCAGTATAGAGTATAGTGCAATATAGAGTATAGCATAGCATAGCGCATAGTGTAGTACAGTTTAGTATAGTGCAATGTAGAGTATAGCACAGAACAGAGAGTATAGTGAAGTATAATGCATAGTGAAGATAGAGTGTAGTGTAGTGTAGAGAGTAAAGTGCAGTATAGTGTAGTACAGAGAGGATAGTGTTGTATACAGTATCGTGTAGTATAGAGTGCAGTGCAGTATAGAGCATAGTGTAGTATTGAGAGTATAGTGTAGTATGAAGTGTAGTATTGAGAGCATAGTGTAGTATAGAGCATAGTGTAGCATTGAGAGTATAGTGTAGTATAGAGCATGGTGTAGTATTGAGAGCATAGTGTGGTATAGAATATAGTGTAGTACAAAGAATATGGTGTGGTATAGAGTATAGTGTGGTATTGAGAGTACAGTGCAGCATAGAGTATAGTGTAGTATAGAATATGGCGTAGTATATAGTGTAGTATTGAAAGCACAGTGCAGCATAGAGTATAGTGTAGTATAGAGTATGGCGTAGCATAGCGTATACTGTAGCATTGAGAGTACAGTGCAGCATAGAGTATAGTGTAGTATAGAGTATGGCATAATATAGAGTATAGTGCAGTATTGAGAGTACAGTGCAGTGTATAGTGTAGTATAGAGTATGGTGTAGTATTGAGAGTACAGGGCAGTATAGAGTATAGTGTAGTATAGGGCATAGTGTAGTATTGAGAGTACAGTGCAGTATAGAGTTTAGTGTAGTGTAGAGTGTGGTGTAGTATAGAGTACACTGCAGTATAGAGTATAGTGTAGTATAGAGTATAGTGTGGTATAGAGTATAGTGTAGCATTGAGAGTACAGTGCTGTATAGAGTGTAGTGTAGTATAGAGTATGGTGTAGTATAGAGTATAGTGTAGCATTGAGAGTACAGTGCTGTATAGAGTGTAGTGTAGTATAGAGTATAGTGTAGTATAGGGCATAGTGTAGTATTGAGAGTACAGTGCAGTATAGAGTTTAGTGTAGTGTAGAGTGTGGTGTAGTATAGAGTACACTGCAGTATAGAGTATAGTGTAGTATAGAGTATAGTGTGGTATAGAGTATAGTGTAGCTTTGAGAGTACAGTGCTGTATAGAGTGTAGTGTAGTATAGAGTATGGTGTAGTATATAGTGTAGTATAGAGTATAGTGTGGTATAGAGTATAGTGTAGCATTGAGAGTACAGTGCTGTATAGAGTATAGTGTAGTATAGAGTATAGTGTAGTATGGAGTATAGTGTGGTATAGAGTATAGTGTAGCTTTGAGAGTACAGTGCTGTATAGAGTGTAGTGTAGTATAGAGTATAGTGTAGTATAGAGTATAGTGTAGTATGGAGTATAGTGTGGTATAGAGTATAGTGTAGCTTTGAGAGTACAGTGCTGTATAGAGTGTAGTGTAGTATAGAGTATAGTGTAGTATAGAGTATGGTGTAGTATAGAGTATAGTGTAGCATTGAGAGTACAGTGCTGTATAGAGTATAGTGTAGTATAGAGTATAGTGTAGTATGGAGTATAGTGTGGTATAGAGTATAGTGTAGCTTTGAGAGTACAGTGCTGTATAGAGTGTAGTGTAGTATAGAGTATGGTGTACTATAGAGTATAGTGTAGTATAGAGTATAGTGTAGTATGGAGTATAGTGTGGTATAGAGTATAGTGTAGCTTTGAGAGTACAGTGCTGTATAGAGTGTAGTGTAGTATAGAGTATAGTGTGGTATAGAGTATAGTGTAGTATAGAGGGTATAGTGAACAACAACACAATGATTAACGATGTATGGCCTGCACTCTCTAAACTGTGTGTCAAGAAAAATCTTTTACGCTTTTTTATTGTTGACAACGCACCACGTGTAGTTGTCTCGACTCACTCAAAACTCCACCGACCCACACACTGTTATAAAATAGCCTCATAAAAACACAGAACACACACAATCTGCTCTACAACGGCACTTAGTAAGGGGGGAGGGGGGAGAGAGAGAGAGAGAGACGGAGAGAGAGAGAGAGAGAACGATGGGAAGGGAGGAGAGGTGGAGATAAGAACATGTCGCATCTTCCGCGTGGCTGGTGCATCCTGGGTACATAATGCTGTCAGCACACGCTCAGATCTCTTCTCCTTCACCATGGCGATATCAGCAAACATCCAGTCTCTGGCTGAGTGAAGATGTCATCAGAGCGTGTGTGCACATGCACATGGACACACACTCATGCACTCACACACAGACACACACACACACACATCTGATGTTTATAATATGTGTCCCCTGTACTATTACTATCAGACATGTCAAATGTTTTTTTTCTTTGTAGGTCCAGAGGTCTACGGTTTGAGGCAAGTTTCTCTGGGAGTGATTTCCTCTCTCTCTCTCGCTCTCTCTCTCTCTCTCACACACACACACACACAATTTCATTTTTTTGTCCCATCTCTACTGGCTCAGATGACAGCGATGTTTATTTCTCTCTCAAACTGATAGTCTCACATTCAGTTCTTGCCCCTGATCCTGAACCAGTTATTTAAGGCCTCAACCTACCCACCCAAACACACGCTGCTGGCTGTCACTGGCTGTGAATCAGTGCCTAAAGGCTCCCTCTCATACCAAAGCCTGAGACAAGTAACAAGGAGTCCCACGGTCTATCTCCATGAAAGGTTAACGTGTGTGACAGCATACCTGTCTGCACGGGGGAACAAGTAGGCCCAGACGCACCACACTGCTGAGCTGTGCTGGAAGCCTGGAATAACAAGGCTAATAACTCAAATAACCCCTGCAGTTAAATGACCCACTGCCCCAATACTGCAGTCAAATACCCCACTGGCTGGTTCCCGCAGGTCTCTCTACATCTCCTGCCGGACGGCTGTGTGAACGTCTCATGTTCACGTCTTACACACATACTGTACGTGATTCTCCCAGTTTAAATATGGATTCATTTAATTAAGCCTTAACCTGATTTACAGAAATTCAGCTCCTGTAAGCGAGGCATACCCTAAACCCTATACCCAAACATCCCCCAAACATCCCACTCCTGATACGCTATTATCCTGTTAGTCTGATAGTCCCTGTACAACGTCACTGAATGCTTTGGCATTAAACAGGGATATGTGGAGGGGCTCCATGTTAAGGTCCTGACTGCAGGAGATACCAGCGAAAGAACCAGGAGATATACAATCCACATGTCACACTATCTCTCTCTCCACCTCTCTCTCCCTCTCTCTCTGTAGATGGATTTTCAGTGTCTTGTCCAGAGAGTACTTCATTCCTTTTGCGTTTCATTAACCTTTGTGGGGATGAACTTCACTAAGGGACGTCACAGAGAGAGACTGCAGCATTACTCCACTGTATCTCCACTGTATCTCCACTCTGCGCTAATTAACGAGTGGGAAGTGTGTGGAGCTCCTGGGAATCTCGCAGCCACCTACTACACCGGCAAAAATAATCAACTCATATGTTCTTATGAGACACTTTTTAATCTGGAAATAATTGGAAGGAACCTACTTAATAGCAGCTGCCTCAGACGGGCCAGGTTGAGGGAACGCCTCGGAACGCCACGGAAGAGCAGTTCAAACACGTGGAAAAAGTCTCTCTCAGAGACACACACACAAATACACACACATGCATGCGTACACACATACTCACACACTCATACACTCATGCATGCACACACACACACACACACACACTCAGACACACGCAGGCGCACATACACACACACACACACAAACACAGACACAGACATATGCAGGCACACACACACACACAAACACACATAAAGACAAATGCAGGCACACACACAGACATATGCACACACACGCACACAAACACACACACAGACATATGCACGCACACACACGCACACAAACACACACAGACATATGCAGGCACACACACACACACACACACACACACATACACACACACACTCAGCACAACAGTGTTTATAAACAACAGCATGATTTTGTATTCACACAGCATGGGAGAGGAGTAGCAGAACCCTTCAATTAATCTGATTGGATAACAGAGAAAAGGGGGCGGGCAGAGTTACTAGTAAATCTTGGTGGTGTGAATTAGGTGATGAATCTCAATCATCTGAGGCCCAGAAATAAAGTGACATGTCTCTCATCACAGTGGGAGACAGAGAGAGGGAGAGAGAGAGGGGAGGAGAGAGAGAGAAAAAGGGAGAGAGAGAGAGAGAGAGAGAGAGAGAGTGAAGAGGATGAAAGGGGAGATGACAAATATACAAACAATATTCACTGATTCTAATAAACCCTCTTAAAACTCTGAATCAGCATTCTGAATCAGTGTTCTCAATCAGTGTTCTGAATCAATGTTCTGAATCAGCATCCTAAATCAGCGTTCTGAATCAGTGTTCCGAATCAGCGTTCTGAATCAATGTTCTGAATCAGCATCCTGAATCAATGTTCTGAATCAGCGTTCTGAATCAGCATTCTGAATCAATGTTCTGAATCAGCATCCTGAATCAGTGTTCTGAATCAGTGTTCTGAATCAGCGTTCTGAATCAATGGTCTGAATCAGCATCCTGAATAAGAGTTCTGAATCAGTTCTGAATCAGCGTTCTGTATCAGTGTTCTGAATCAGCATCCTGAATCATGTTCTGAATCAGCGTTCTGTATCAGTGTTCTGAATCAGCGTTCTGAATCAGTATGCTGAATCAGTGTTCTGAAACAACGTTCTGAAGCAGTCTTCTGAATCAGTGTTCATCAGATCCTGTTCTTCCAAACAGTAAACTCTCCTACATCAACCCATTCACTCCCACAACTAAAGGCCCCAGGAACCAATCCATGTTGAGATTAGACAGTGGCAGGCCTGTGACTGGCCGCGTCAGCGTGGTGTGGGTACAGACAGGGGTGGGGCACTCTGACCCCTGCAGCTGCTGGGACCACATTGCCTAATACAGATACACACGAATCCAACCTCCCAGGGAAAGGACAATAGAGAGAGAGAGAGAGAGAGAGAGAGAGAGAGAGAGAGAGAGAGAGAGTGAGGGATAGAGAGAGAGAGAGCGAGAGAGAGATCATGAGGAAGGAAGCATAACTCTTACCTTGAATGGATGAAGCCAAACACGTGGTGAAGAGTAAATATGAAAAAGAAAGAGAAAAAGATCCAGTTACAGTACAGTTTAGATACAGTTACAGTAGTTTAGTTATAGTTACAGTACAGTTTAGATACAGTTACAGTAGTTTAGTTATAGTTACAGTACAGTTTAGATAGTTATAGTAGTTTAGTTATAGTTACAGTAGTTTAGTTAGTTACAGTAGTTTAGTTACAGTTACAGTACAGTTTAGATACAGTTACAGTAGTTTAGTTAGTTACAGTACAGTTTAGATACAGTTACAGTAGTTTAGTTAGTTACAGTACAGTTTAGATAGTTACAGTAGTTTAGTTAGTTACAGTACAGTTTAGATACAGTTACAGTATTTTAGTTAGTTACAGTACAGTTTAGATAGTTATAGTAGTTTAGTTATAGTTACAGTACAGTTTAGATACAGTTACAGTATTTTAGTTAGTTACAGTACAGTTTAGATAGTTATAGTAGTTTAGTTATAGTTACAGTACAGTTTAGATAGTTATAGTAGTTTAGTTATAGTTACAGTACAGTTTAGATAGTTATAGTAGTTTAGTTATAGTTACAGTACAGTTTAGATACAGTTACAGTATTTTAGTTAGTTACAGTACAGTTTAGATAGTTATAGTAGTTTAGTTATAGTTACAGTACAGTTTAGATACAGTTACAGTATTTTAGTTAGTTACAGTACAGTTTAGATAGTTATAGTAGTTTAGTTATAGTTACAGTACAGTTTAGATACAGTTACAGTATTTTAGTTAGTTACAGTACAGTTTAGATACAGTTACAGTATTTTAGTTATAGTTACAGTACAGTTTAGATACAGTTACAGTATTTTAGTTATAGTTACAGTACAGTTTAGATAGTTATAGTAGTTTAGTTATAGTTACAGTACAGTTTAGATACAGTTACAGTATTTTAGTTAGTTACAGTACAGTTTAGATACAGTTACAGTAGTTTAGTTATAGTTACAGTAGTTTAGATAGTTACAGTATTTTAGTTAGTTACAGTAGTTTAGATACAGTTACAGTAGTTTAGTTATAGTTACAGTACAGTTTAGATAGTTACAGTAGTTTAGTTATAGTTACAGTACAGTTTAGATAGTTACAGTAGTTTAGTTACAGTTACAGTAGTTTAAATACAGTTACAGTAGTTTAGTTAGTTACAGTACAGTTTAGTTACAGTTACAGTAGTTTAGTTAGTTAGAGTACAGTTTAGTTAGTTACAGTAGTTTAGTTACAGTACAGTTTAGTTACACTAAAATGTAGGTCCAGTTACAGTATAATTTAGTTCCAGTTTCAGTATTATTTAGTTCCAGTTTCAGTACTGTTTAGTTCCAGTTTCAGTATAATTTAGAGCCAGTTTCAGTACTGTTTAGTTTCAGTTTCAGTATAATTTAGAGCCAGTTTCAGTACTACTCAGCCCAGGCTCAGTGTGTATGTGCTCATACTGTCCCTCTCAAGCAAAGAACATTCAATTACTTCTGCACCATGGCAACATTTTATTGTGGTGCATGATTAAAGGTTAGTTTTCTGTTTTCCAGACAGACTGCACCCATTTCTTCTCCCTTACACCAACCGTGTTCATTAAGCCGCTGTACACAGTCACTTCAGCGGCTTTGTCGGCTTCTGTTTCTGACTTTCCAAAGCTGAGGCCGACCGTAAAAGCAGGTTTATGCTCATCACACCAGAGCTTCACTGGTGCTTCCTCGTGAAACGTGGCTTCATTTGGGGGTGGGGGGTTGGGAGGAGGCTGACAGAAAAACTCCCAGAGGCACCGGAGCTTCTGTTCCCCACCTCCTCAAACACAATCTTTTAACAGCCACTTTTCAACCAGACGTTCCACTCCTACTGCTCCTCTGCTGCTAATGGCCCCGGTAAAAGCTGTCAGCTGTCAAAACTGCCCCAGTCTGTGCTTTTCGCGTGTGTTTGTGTGCCACTAAAT
>NC_049558.1:11204944-11209944 GCF_013358815.1 Electrophorus electricus | reverse complement strand
CGGGCCGTGGTACAGTGTGTGTTCTGTGGTAGGTGTTTGGTGTTGGCGGGCCGTGGTGCAGTGTGTGTTATGTGGTAGGCGTTTGGTGTTGGCGGGCGGTGGTGCAGTGTGTGTTCTGTGGTAGGTGTTTGGTGTTGGCGGGCCGTGGTACAGTGTGTGTTGTGTGGTAGGTGTTTGGTGTTGGCGGGCCGTGGTACAGTGTGTGTTGTGTGGTAGGTGTTTGGTGTTGGTGGGCCGTGGTACAGTGTGTGTTGTGTGGTAGGTGTTTGGTGTTGTTGGGCCGTGGTACAGTGTGTGTTCTGTGGTAGGTGTTTGGTGTTGTTGGGCGGTGGTACAGTGTGTGTTGTGTGGTAGGTGTTTGGTGTTGGCGGGCCGTGGTACAGTGTGTGTTGTGTGGTAGGTGTTTGGTGTTGGTGGGCCGTGGTACAGTGTGTGTTGTGTGGTAGGTGTTTGGTGTTGGCGGGCCGTGGTACAGTGTGTGTTGTGTGGTAGGTGTTTGGTGTTGGCGGGCCTTGGTACAGTGTGTGTTGTGTGGTAGGTGTTTGGTGTTGGCGGGCCGTGGTACAGTGTGTGTTGTGTGGTAGGTGTTTGGTGTTGGCGGGCCGTGGTACAGTGTGTGTTGTGTGGTAGGTGTTTGGTGTTGGCGGGCCGTGGTACAGTGTGTGTTGTGTGGTAGGTGTTTGGTGTTGGCGGGCGGTGGTGCAGTGTGTGTTCTGTGGTAGGTGTTTGGTGTTGGCGGGCCGTGGTACAGTGTGTGTTGTGTGGTAGGTGTTTGGTGTTGGCGGGCCGTGGTACAGTGTGTGTTGTGTGGTAGGTGTTTGGTGTTGGCGGGCCGTGGTACAGTGTGTGTTGTGTGGTAGGTGTTTGGTGTTGGCGGGCCGTGGTACAGTGTGTGTTGTGTGGTAGGTGTTTGGTGTTGGCGGGCCGTGGTACAGTGTGTGTTGTGTGGTAGGTGTTTGGTGTTGGCGGGCCGTGGTACAGTGTGTGTTGTGTGGTAGGTGTTTGGTGTTGGAGGGCCATGGTACAGTGTGTGTTGTGTGCTAGGTGTTTGGTGTTGTTGGGCGGTGGTGGATAGTGAGATGGTAGTGATGAGGTCTCATAACCAGGGGCTTGTGATGTGTCTTGATGGCTGTGCAGTGACATCGTTGGTCAGTGTGACATCCTGTAATGTCTTGAAAAACAGGAACTTCCTGTCGGTATAGGTGGACATGGTTGACAGAGAGAAGGTGTTGGGTGTGGGTGTGGTGGGTGACTGGTCTGAGATGGGTAACACTCTCTGCAGATGGAAAGGTTTGTGCTGGTCTTTTCTACCACGGCTCTTGAAGATACAGCTTCTCTTTCTGGCTGAGCTCTGAGGTCATTTCCTGCGTGAATTATAACATGACTCGATGATCCCAGGTTTGCCTCAGGCTTTTTGGGTAGAAGCGTACCAGAGTCTAGCTGATCTGTGTTTTTCCTCATCGATACATTTACAGTTGGAATCTGTTAGAAGTGAAATGTCCGGCTGGTCTGTAGTTCTTTCTGCTCTGTTTGTGTCTTGGATACTGCTCTCTAGACATACTTGTTGGCTGGGAAGAGATTATTGTCTCTCTGCCTCATCTCCTATGTCCTCTGTGGAATGAAGGGTCCTGTTTGATGCCCTGTGTAGAGTGGTGTCCTGCTCCATGTCCTGTGTAGAATGGAGTGTCCTGCTCCATGTCCTCTGTAGAGTGGAGTGTCCTGCTCTATGCCCTGTGTAGAATGGAGTGTCCTGCTCTATGTCCTGTGTAGAGTGGTGTCCTGCTCCATGTCCTGTGTAGAATGGAGTGTCCTGCTCCATGTCCTCTGTAGAGTGGAGTGTCCTGCTCTATGCCCTGTGTAGAGTGGAGTGTCCTGCTCTATGCCCTGTGTAGAGTGGTGTCCTGCTCTATGCCCTGTGTAGAGTGGTGTCCTGCTCCATGTCCTGTGTAGAGTGGAGTGTCCTGCTCTATGCCCTGTGTAGAGTGGAGTGTCCTGCTCTATGCCCTGTGTAGAGTGGTGTCCTGCTCCATGTCCTGTGTAGAATGGAGTGTCCTGCTCTATGCCCTGTGTAGAGTGGAGTGTCCTGCTCCATGTCCTGGATAGAGTGGGTAGGGCCACGTTGTCTTCAGGCCAGCAAGGGAGGAGCAAGGCTTCTTCTGATTGGCTCATTCTAGGAGCTCATTTGCATGTAGCTGCATGTCAGCCATCAACTGAAAATGTAGCATTAGCCTTTAGCCTGGCTTGTTAACGTTAATTAAAACATTAGTGCAGTGTGAAATAACATGTTTTTATTTGTCTCCAACTTTATAAAAAAGTGTCAAAAAAACAAAATAAAACTGTCACTCGCAGAACTGCGTCTGGTGTTTTGAAGGCTGAGGTAGTATCTGTGCTGATCTCACTCCTACACGGAGCTGTCCAGACTGGACGTCGTTCTGACTCTTCTGTCACAGACGTGCTTGTTTTGTCTAGATTTTATTGTTTTGATCTTAATGTGTCCTTAGGTAAGTATTTCCCTCGTTTCAAAACAGAAAACAACACAAAAATCAGGGAGCTCTTACAGGCATGATGGTGACTCGCTCTCGCTCTCTCTCCCTCTCTCTCTCTCTCTCTCTCTCTTCCTCTCAGTCTCTCTCTCTCTCTCTCTCGCTCTCTGTCTCTCTCTCTCTCTCTCTCTCTCTCTCTCTATGTCTCTGCTTCTCTCTGTCTCTCTCTCTGTCTTTCAGAATCAAGCCAACTCATCATTTAAATGGTGGACTTTGACCAACATGTGCAGGTCTGGCTTGATTCTCATCCTTTCCAAGATGTGTGTCCTAATTCCTGTGTTTGGTGGCTCACACAGGCTGTGTGTTACCGCAACACTCCTCCATTTGGCCTGGTTCCCCCTCCCTCATCCAGACAGAGAGCCAGCACAGACCCCGAGAGCTGGAGTTTATTACTGGGATGTGTATGTTTGTGTGTGTGCGCGTGCGTCTGTGTGTGTGTGTTTGTGTCCTGCTTGACTGTAGATTAGGACTGACACTGCCCTCTACCAAAAGTACACACACACACGCCCACACACACACACACACACACAGATTATTCTTTAGTGTTGTCTAAACTTGAGAGTTTAAATTCCAAAATCAGTATAATGACATCACAGGATGTAAACATAGAGATTAAGGGGACATCTGACTTCAGGTAAATAATAAAACACAGGTATGACATCATCATACTGGATCATCACAATATATTCAGGCCTAGTTCATACATCATAGAAAAATCAAGTTAATATATGCAATTTTTGAAAGCTAATAGCTACTACATTAGCATAATACCTCAATGAATGTTAGCAGCCACCAGAATGTCCTGATCTAATTTGCATAAGGATAATGAGTGAGTGTCCTGATCTCATTTGCATAAGGATTATGAGTGGGTGTCCTGATCTCATTTGCATAAGGATAACGAGTAAGTGTTAGCATACATTCGTTGTTAGCATAAGCGTGAAGGGGACTGACAGCTCGCTTTGATGTGTGAACGCAACTGTGTTAGCATTAGCAGCTGTTTTGTTCTGTGTGATGTTTCCTAAAACTGCATGACGAGAGAAGGAGGCGTGTGATATGTAGAAATAGAGAGATAGAGAGAGTGACACAGAGAGACAGAGGTATAGTGTGAGGAACAGAGGGATGGAAAGAAGAGAGAGATTGTACCCAATATCACGTCTGCTTCTGTTCGCCTCCACCGACAGCCGTTACGTACTAAAAGAAGCTGGCGTTCTGATATTTATTTAGCTGTTTGTTTCCATCCTTTCCGTGTGTTTACACACTCAGAGCCATTACACACGGACCTAAGCACGCAAACACAACACTCGCTTCTTACAGGAAGTTCTGTCGCTCACATTCGGAGGATGAATGTGATGGTTCCGCTGTGCTTTACACCCAGGGGGGAGCTAGTGGGGCAGGTGTGGGGCAGGTGTGAGGGAGGTGTGGGGCAGGTGTGGGGCAGGTGGGAAAACACAGGAAACAACTCTGCTGTGAGATGTTATAGGTCCATTTCCTGCTGTGCCGGTCAGGTTCAGCACTACAAACACTGCTCTCATCAAAGCACAAAGAACAGAGGAGAGGAGGGGAGAGGAGAGGAGAGGAGAGGAGAGGAGGGGAGAGAAGAGGAGGAGAGGGGAGGGGAGAAGAGGAGAGGAGAGGAGAGGGGAGGGGAGGAGAAATGTGAGTGCCGTAGAGCTACAGGGGCATTTGCAGCGTCTTTTCCCAGCCCATTCACTTCTCTGTCCCCAAACAAACCAAATGGAAGAGTCATTACCTCAACACCCATCACCACTAACCCTGCAGGGCAAAGGTCAAACAGCTTGGAGGATTAGAGTGCAAGACATCTAATACAGACAGCGAGGCAGAGAGAGGCAGTAATTCAGATATATGTGTGTACAGTTTAAGACAGGCTGCATTAACGCTCTCAAACTTTGAGCTCCTGACAGCAAGGACTACAGGGTACATTTTAGTCGCCATGGAAACAAATCCGCAGGTCATGACCGTGTCCGTGACATCACTTTAGGCTTTGGCGCGCGTCTCCCTGCTCAAGATGGTTTGGAGTGGCACTTACGCAGAGACCCCTTTCCCCTAACGTGCCTGGACCAGGCCTGTACTGAAGACCTGAACCCAATATATATATATATATATATATATAAAACTAATTATTCTACAGTTCATTAGTTTCCAAATTTCCTGCAGCAGAAACAAATCTGAGCGGTTTGGCCATGTTAACATGTCTAGACTACAGTCTTACTGTTCATAAACAGAAGTTAATCTTTTGTTAGCTAATATGGTATATTAGTGTGTGCAATTTGATGTTAAGTGTAGTGTGTTAGTGAGCAAGGTAAATTAGCATGTGTTTGTTAGTGAGTGTAGTGTGTTAATGAGTGTCATGTGTTCGGTAGTGTAATGTGTTAGTGAGTGCAGTGTGATAGTGAGTATACTGTGTTAGTGAGTGTAGTGTCATAGTGTAGTGTGATA
>NC_049558.1:11192444-11199944 GCF_013358815.1 Electrophorus electricus | reverse complement strand
AGGAGAAGAGACTAGAAGAGACATGAAGAACGTGTCATATGTAATAACCCACCTACCTCATTTGTCTCCTTAGTCTCTCTCTCTCTCTCTCTCTCTCTCTCTCCCTCTCTCCCAAACCTGCTCGTTTATTTCACTTTATTCAAACGCGTGACAGAGTGAAGTAGACGGTCACCCCTGCAGCGGAGAGTCTGGGTGTTGCGCTCGCGCCGTGTCTGATTTAAACACTGCAACCCACACACACGGTCCCTGCAGGCCTGACGGAGCCTGGGCAGTGGAGTGACCAGGGTGGGAAAGACCTGCGGACACAGGTCACCTGCAGACAGCTCTAACTTCACCTGCATCAGCTCCTTCACAATCTGTAAGATCACAGAAAACGTGTGTTCTGGCCAGACACGCCGACGCCCATAAAGAGAGCAGCGTGCCCGGAGCGGTACTCGCCAACCGAGGAAGCAAACGTCTGTGCTGTCTAAAGCGAACCAACACTCCAAAACACGCCTACAGGCAAAGCTAAAACACACGGCAATCAACTTGATTTCATGGAGCTTCAAATTTACCAGCAAAGCAACACAAATTGTGTCTGTGTGTGTGTGTGTGTGTGTGTGTGTGTGTGTGTGTGTGTGTGTGTGTGTAATGCTAACCATAGCTGAGGAAGAAAAATTAGAAGGAAAAATGTCATGAATCGTGGAGTGAATCATCAGATGATGTTTAAACCCAGGAATACCGAACACACCATAAATATTTGATCCCGCGCAGACCTGAGGAGTGTTTACAGACCACTGACCAAGAAAATAACATCTTTCCCATTGATTCATTCTACCGCTTTGTCTAACTCTATGAACATGCAGTCATTTTGGAACTTTGAAACCAGACGTATCATCTATCAGAAACTCTAGAGTCGGAAAAATGTCGTGAATAATGTTTCCTGTTCGCTGGGTCGAATCACCTCTACTAAATCTCACAAAACCAGCCTAGGCCTGGAATCTTTCCATCATCGTGGTTTCTGCATTCCACGCCAGATCTGAGTGATCGGAAGAATAGAGGAACTCCAGGTATTAGGACGCCACGAGCAGTTCATCATATCTCCACAAGACCCTGAAATGGACAGTTTTACTCTCTGGTGTCGTATGTTTTTATTGCAATGGGGACTTTTTAAAAGTTCCATTTTATGTTTTCATACAGAAGATGGGTAGATGGAAACTCAAGTATTCTATAAAGACTTGACTGGAGAAACATTCTGAATTTTATATTTTCTATTAACACACCAGCGCACGCACGCACGCACGCACGCACGCACGCACGCACGCGCACACACACACACACACACACACACACACACACACACACACATATATATAGAGAGGGGGGGGGGGGGGGGGGAGATGAGGATACAGCACTCATCGGCTGTCTCTAATGAAACTTCTTTTTCCTGAGATCTCTTGGGCCACAAGTCCCCCAGTAACCACGGTGACAGAGCCAGGAGCTAAATAATTATCACCATGGGAACAAACCCCTTAAACCACGCTGGGGTCTCACAGGGGCTTCATGGCTCTAAACTTTATGTCACTTCCTATTTGGTACATGGCAGGTGCACAGAGATGTTGTCACGATCCCCCTGAAAATGTGATGTAATCAGCCAGTGAAAATGATTTGGCAAAATTACCTTTTTATTAGACACACTTCATTACTCTGGAGAATTAATACATTAAAGACATCAAAGGGCGCCAGTGCTTCCTGTCCAGTGTTCTCGCAGCTCCGCCCCTTCCTCCGCCCCCACTGACACCTCTTCCACAGGTTACCGCCGCCAGGTGACACGTGAAATTGATTGGATGTTTTGACATTGTGTGCATTGCCTGAATGTAGTGCTATGGAAATTAGACAAATTAACTCTGCATCGTAAGTGGTTGGAGAGAGGGTGTCTGTGTGTGTGTGTGTTTGTGTGTGTGTGTGGTGGTTTGGGTGTTTGTGTGTGTGTGTGGTGGTTTTGGGGTATGTGTGTGTGTGTGTGTGTGTGTGTGTGTGTGTGTGTGTGTGTGTGTGTCAGTGTTGGTTAGTGTCACTGAGGGGGCAGAGTGAGGTGATACAGTTGGGAGGGGTACAGTTGGCCATGGGAGAGAGAGAGGGAGGGAGAGAGAGAGAGAGAGAGCGAGAGAGAGAGAGAGAGGGAGAGAGAGACAGAGAGGGAGAGAGAGAGAGAGAGAGAGAGAGAGAGAGAGAGGGAGAGAGAGACAGAGAGGGAGAGAGAGGGAGAGAGAGACAGAGAGGGAGAGAGAGAGAGAGAGAGAGAGAGAGAGAGAGAGAGAGAGACAGAGAGGGAGAGAGAGGGAGAGGGAGAGAGAGAGAGAGAGAGAGAGAGAGAGAGACAGAGAGAGAGAGTTTCTGAAGCATCACGGATGAAATTTATTGCAAATAACTGTTCCTGATGCTCCGCCGTTTCAATTTCACACAACACAATCCCACACTGCTATAGCAAATGTGTCCCTGTCAGTCTCACTTACACTTCTCCTCCCGTAACTCCACCCGAACACCTCCACCCACAGTGCTGCTCCATCAGAGACAGAGTGGGTGGAGACCGAAACGCATGCAAGCAAAGAACCGGTCACGCCGCCTTAGAGAGAAAGAGAGAGAGAGCGAAAGTGAGAGAGTTTTTCCTCGAAGAACCATTTATCTAACCTTTGTTTAAGGAAAGATTATAAAGTTAAACAGATTCAGACAAGAATGGCTTCCGAAACGTGAGGGGATCACATGAAACCCCTCAGAACTACACGAGGAATGAAGCTGCATTGGTAATACTGAGACAGGAAAAGCCACTGGAACTGTAGAAGCCAGAGGCCTTCATCAGGTGAGGGGAGATAGGGCGGGGTCTTATGTAAGGGGTGGGGTCTTATGTAAGGGGCGGGGTCTTATTTAAGGGGCGGGGTCTTATTTAAAGGGAAGGGGTGGGGTCTTATTTAAAGGGCGGGGTCTAATTTAATGGGAATGGCGGGTGTCTTATTTAAAGGGGAAGGTGTTATTTAAAGGAAAGGGGCGGGGTCTTATTTAAAGGGGAAGGTGTTATTTAAAGGGGAAGGGGTGGGGTCTTATTTAAAGGGGGAGGTGTTATTTAAAGGGGAAGGGGCGGGGTCTTATTTAAAGGGGAAGGTGTTATTTAAAGGGGAAGGGGTGGGGTCTTATTTAAAGGGGGAGGTGTTATTTAAAGGGGAAGGGGTGGGGTCTTATTTAAAGGGCGGGGTCTTATTTAAAGGGAATGGCGGGTGTCTTATTTAAAGGGGAAGGTCTTATTTAAAGTGCCCAGGCGGGCTCTTATTTAAAGGGTCGGTATAGGGTCTTATTTAAAGAGCAGGGGCGGGGTCTTATTTAAAGGGCCGGTACAGGGCTCTGTGCAGGCCTCTGCTCCCCAGAGCTGGTCTGTCCACAGTGGGGTCGGTAGTTAAAGGGTTAACACAGGTTGTTTGGTTTAGTCTAGGATTAAGTTTATCAACCAAATGAAGATTGCCTGGTCTGTTCCACGGCGAATGTTGTAGAGTTGAGCATTCTCTACGGAGCGCGTCTCATTGTGGACTCGGACCTCACATTAGCACGGAATTATGAACAATAACTCAATACATGAGTGTTATTACGTGGTGCACATGCAGACTGCAAATTCCAGTTACTTGAAAATTGTTGACTTCACATCTTTGTTTTGTTTGCTTTAAAAACAGCTCCACCACATATTCACCAAGATTTTTTTTACACCAATCTGAAGACCTTCCTTAAGGATAATGACTGGTCCCTCAGCACCCTAGTCCCTAATCTAATCTAATCTAATCTAATCTAATCTAATCTAAATTAATATAATCTAATCTAATCTAGACTAAACTAATCTAATCTAATCTAAACTCAATTAATCTAATCTAATCTAATATAATATAATCTAGACTAAACTAATCTAATCTAATCTAAACTAATATAATCTAGACTAATATAATCTAATATAAACTAAATTAATCTAATCTAATCTAATCTAATCTAATCTAGACTAATCTAATCTAATCTAAACTAATCTAATCTAGACTAATATAATATAATTTAAACTAAATTCATCTAATCTAATCTAATCTAGACTAATCTAATCTAACCTAAACTAATCTAATCTAGACTAATATAATCTAATCTAAACTAAATTAATCTAATCTAATCTAATCTAATCTAATCTAATCTAATGTAAATTAATATAATCTAATCTAATCTAGACTAAACTAATCTAATCTAATCTAAACTCAATTAATCTAATCTAATCTAATATAATATAATCTAGACTAAACTAATCTAATCTAATCTAAACTAATATAATCTAGACTAATATAATCTAATATAAACTAAATTAATCTAATCTAATCTAATCTAATCTAATCTAGACTAATCTAATCTAATCTAAACTAATCTAATCTAGACTAATATAATATAATTTAAACTAAATTCATCTAATCTAATCTAATCTAGACTAATCTAATCTAACCTAAACTAATCTAATCTAGACTAATATAATCTAATCTAAACTAAATTAATCTAATCTAATCTAATCTAATCTAATCTAATCTAATGTAAATTAATATAATCTAATCTAATCTAGACTAAACTAATCTAATCTAATCTAAACTCAATTAATCTAATCTAATCTAATATAATATAATCTAGACTAAACTAATCTAATCTAATCTAAACTAATATAATCTAGACTAATATAATCTAATATAAACTAAATTAATCTAATCTAATCTAATCTAATCTAGACTAATCTAATCTAATCTAAACTAATCTAATCTAGACTAATATAATATAATTTAAACTAAATTCATCTAATCTAATCTAATCTAGACTAATCTAATCTAACCTAAACTAATCTAATCTAGACTAATATAATCTAATCTAAACTAAATTAATCTAATCTAATCTAATCTAATCTAATCTAATCTAATCTAAGTCTTTAGAAGTGATCTAGCAGGGAAAAGGGATGTTTGCTCCAAGTTTAATTATTAAGGTCATTATTAAACTCAGTCAAAACACAATCAGTCAAAACAATCATAGTCAAAACACAGTGGTTCTGTTCTAATCGCACAAAACACCAGAAAGGACCGAAATATATACATACATATGATTACTTCAGTCTTAGTGAGACAGAGCAAAACCATGAGTTAAACAAAACTGCTTTTGAAATTCTGCTAACTGCAGTCAGAGATGGCTACACATCAAATGAACCTCTGGTCTGAATGTGTGTGTGGGCGTGTGGGCGTGTGTGTGTCTGCTTTAACACACTGCTCTCAGCTCTGACGACGACTTGTGTCAGGTGGGTCAGAGCCACATTCCTCAGGCCAGTCCACGAGACATCCGCAAGACGTCCACGAGACGTCACTGAGACGGTCCGTCTTTTGCTCTAACGTGCTTCGAGCTCACCGTGAACCCGGCGAGCAAGAACGCCAAACACCTGCCGCAAGTGTGCGGGGAGATTCAGTAGGGAGCAAAACGTGGACAGGTAGACCGAAGCAGGGAAAGAGAAGAGTTTGACCTCAAACACGGAGAAATGGTGATGGTGAATGACACAAAGGACAGAGAGAGAGAGAGAGAGAGAGAGAGAGAGAGAGGGAGAGAGAGAGAGAGAGAGAGAGAGAGAGAGGAACAGGTGTCGGTACAGATGGTGGGAGTTACTTGGCATCTGGAAGGACACCCTTGTAACCATCCCCCATCCCCAAGATAAGCTCTTATTGTATTACATTTCAGCAGAGTGAGATCATACCTGGGTTCTGACCAGAAAACACCTCAACCCAGCCGGAACCTAACGGGCTGTAACTTCAGTGTGCAGAAGACAGAGAAAAAGAGGAGAGAGAGAGAGAGAGAGAGAGAGAGAGAGTGAGAGAAAGAGGGAGAGAGCGAGAGAGAGAGAGAAAGAGGGAGAGAGCGAGAGGGAGAGAGAGAGAGAGAGAGAGTGAGAGAGAAAGAGGGAGAGAGCGAGAGAGAGAGAGAGAGAGAGAGAGAGAGAGAGAGAGAGATTACACAACAGGTCAGACATCAGTGCGGACGCAGAACTCTGGGTTGAGTTCAGCAGACTTCCGTGGCAGAGCTGTGTTCAGTTACAGCCCCACTGGGGTGAAATCCATCCGTGTTACTGATTCTCTCCCTCACGGAGTCTCACGGAGCAGAAAAGCACTGTCCCCCTACAGCTCTGCCACTTCCAGCTCAGATGACAGACCTTGGTCATCCGCCTCCATGACTCCTCCACCCCACTGTCGGATGGGGTTGGCACCGGACCCCTGCCCTCTGCCCTTGGACCGAACAGCACGGAAGGTGGCATTTCCCATCTGGACGGAAGATAAACCTGCTGACCTGCTCGTCACCAAATCACCTGCCTACACACAGAGTAATTATGGGAAATGTAGTCGCTGACATGCTGGAGTTAACGAGGCGTCAGCACTCTGGGGGAGCTCGGGGAGGAGACTGTTCGGAGATCGGGAGGAGGGAAGTCTGTAGGAAAGTGTCCTACACCTCTAAATTAGAAGACACATCCTACACCTCTAAAGGAGAAGACACGTCCTACACCTCTAAAGTAGAAGACACGTCCTACACTTCTAAAGTAGAAGACACGTCCTACACCTCTAAAGTAGAAGACACATCTTACACCTCTAATGGAGAAGACACGTCCTACACCTCTAAAGGAGAAGACACATCTTACATCTCTAATGGAGAAGACACGTCCTACACCTCTAAAGGAGAAGACATGTCCTACACCTCTAAAGGAGAAGACACGTCCTACATCTCTAAAGTAGAAGACACGTCCTATACCTCTAAAGGAGAAGACATGTCCTATACCTCTAAAGGAGAAGACACATCTTACACCTCTAAAGGAGAAGACACGTCCTACACCTCTAAAGGAAAAGACACGTCCTACACTTCTAAAGTAGAAGACACGTCCTATACCTCTAAAGGAGAAGACACGTCCTATACCTCTAAAGGAGAAGACACATCTTACACCTCTAAAGGAGAAGACACGTCCTACACCTCTAAAGGAAAAGACACGTCCTACACTTATAAAGTAGAAGACACGTCCTACACTTCTAAAGGAGAAGACACGTCCTACATCTCTAAAGTAGAAGACACGTCCTACACCTCTAAAGGAAAAGACACGTCCTACACCTCTAAAGGAGAAGACACATCCTACACCTCTAAAGGAAAAGACACATCCTACACCTCTAAAGGAGAAGACACGTCCTAAATCTGTCGAAACAGGTATTCAGTGATATGGCAATGGTAACTGATTCCAGACCAGTTCAGTGTTGGTTAAGTGGCTGAGGATGTCTCAAGGACATGTGTGTCCTGGCATCACGTATGGGAAAGTCATGTGACACGAAGGAGCGCCTGACATTTGAAGAAACTATTACAGGCTCCTCAATTTTCACGCTTCCATTCTTCTTTGCTTTCCCAAATGTCAGCTTGGGATCTTTTGGAAACAGATTTTGGTAAATCAAAGAA
>NC_049558.1:11167444-11172444 GCF_013358815.1 Electrophorus electricus | reverse complement strand
ACTGATCAGACCCACTAACAGGACACTATCGGGACAGAGACATTTCACTGATCAGACCCGCTAACAGGACACTAACAGGACACTATCGGGACAGAGACAATTCACTGATCACCTCCATTAAGCCTCTCACTGATCTCAAAATCATTCTTCCCGCATTACTGAGGGATTTTGTCACTGGGTGTCGTTTTGGTATGATGTCATCTTTCCTTGGGCTCCTGGGGCAACAGGATGTTATGGGGTGTCAGCCTGCACTCACCTTTACACTCCCGAGACGAGTTCAGAGTTCAACGTGCGAGATTCAACAGTGATTCTCTGGACGTCCTCTGAAATCTTTTTTTGATTGGGCTGTATCGAACAGGTTTCTGTTGTGAACAGCAGGTCACAATGTTATTTTATTAATTTTTTTAATAAAAGTGGCTCAGTTACGCCCGCACTGACAGGACTGACAGCAGTTTCTGGTCAAAATAACTCTCTTTACAGCAGGTGCTCATAACACTGATGGATTATTCCTGTAGTTCCGTAGAGAGTGAACATTTTTAAATGCCGTGGCTGTTGCTGGTTAGAGTCTCAAATGAAGGTTGGATCATTTTAAGGGTCGTTCGCGCAGAAACCCACACAACTCCAAAAGGCTTCCAAAGTCCCCACAAGCTTAACTATGTGGTTACACACACACACACACACACACACACACACACACACACACACACACACACACACACACACACACGCGCACACACACACGCACACACGCACACACAGACACACACACACACACACGCACACACACACGCACACGCACACGCACACACACACACACACACACAGACACACACACAGACACGCACACGCACACGCACACACACACACACAGACACACGCACACGCACACACACACGCACACACAGACACATGCACACGCACACAGACACACGCACACGCACACGCACACACAGACACACACACACACACACACACACACAGACACACACTCACACGCACGCACACGCACACACAGACACAGACACACACACTCACGCACACGCACACACACACACACACACACACACACACACAGACACACACACACACACACACTTTTACTTAACTAATCCTTCTCTCCCTCAAGAAATCTGGGGCAAAGGTCATGCAAACAAAAGACACCGAGCAAGACTGCAATGTTCCCCAAGCAGGCGCAACTCTCCACGTGTGCCAGTCGTGCCTGATCCTCAGATCAGATCTCCACGAGTGCCAGTCGTGCCTGATCCTTAGATCAGATCTCCACGAGTGCCAGTCGTGCCTGATCCTCAGATCAGATCTCCACGAGTGCCAGTCGTGCCTGATCCTCAGATCAGATCTCCACGTGTGCCAGTCGTGCCTGATCCTCAGATCAGATCTCCACGTGTGCCAGCCACATCTGAACCCCCTCCCCTAGTAATGGAGTGTCCGGCTACCCCTCATCTCTGCCCTGGCAACCGGTCGAGCTCACGGCAGACTCTGGCCAGAGTAAAACGCCTTTCTCTGTTTTTATTTACTGTTTTTATTTTTCTCTTCTTAGTTCTACCATCATTAATCTGCCACCCATTAAAGCCAGCAAGGCTGAGTGGTGTTAGATCTGAGTTAATCTGAGTGGTGTTAATCTGGGTGGTGTTAATCTGGGTGGTGTTAGACCTGAGTGGTGTTAGATCTGGGATAATCTGGGTGGTGTTAATCTGGGTGGTGTTAGAACTGAGTGGTGTTAGAGCTGATTGGTGTTAGATCTGGGTGGTGTTAGACCTGAGTGGTGTTAGATCTGGGTTAATCTGGGTGGTGTTAATATGGTTGTTGTTAATCTGGGTGGTGTTAGATCTGGGTTAATCTGGGTGGTGTTAATCTGGTTGTTGTTAATCTGGGTGGTGTTAGACCTGAGTGGTGTTAGATCTGGGTTAATCTGGGTGGTGTTACATCTAATCCTGCTGGGAAAAGTTCTGTTCCTTAATCAGACCTTAAAAAGTGAAAGAACAACAAAAATTGCAAGTAAATATCTCAGTAATGAAAGTGGAGGACTGTGGGCCAGTGGAAAAAAGATGCAATTTCTCCCTGGTCCCTAAATACACCCAACCGATCTGATAAAACTGGAGGAAGTTAAGGAGAGGGGGATTTGTGTCAGGAAAGAAGAGACTTTTAAATCATTTAAGAATAAAGACAGAAAACAGGAAGAACGAAATTAGGGAAGTTCGGGAGATAGAGAGAGAGAGAGAGAGAGAGAGAGAGAGAGAGAGAGAGAGATAGAGAGGTTAATGTTAGTGTTAACTTTGGCATGATATCCAGATAGGAGATGTGGCTGAGGTAGAAAGATGAATTACCAACAGATACGAGAGCATGAGAGAGAGCGAGAGAGAGAGAGAGAGAGAGAGAGAGAGAGAGAGAGAGAGAGAGAGAGAGAGAGAGAGATGGAGGAAGGGTGAGAGAGAGAGAGAGAGAGAGAGAGAGAGAGAGAGAGAGAGAGAGAGAGAGAGAGAGAGAGATAGAGGAAGGGTGTGAGAGAGAGAGAGAGAGAGAGAGAGAGAGAGAGAGAGAGAGAGAGGAAGGGTGTGAGAGAGAGAGAGAGAGAGAGAGAGAGAGAGAGAGAGAGAGAGAGAGAGAGAGAGAGAGAGATAGAGGAAGGGTGTGAGAGAGAGAGAGAGAGAGAGAGAGAGAGAGAGAGAGAGAGAGCGAGAGAGAGAGAGAGAGAGCGAGAGAGAGAGAGAGAGATGGAGGAAGGGTGAGAGAGAGAGAGAGAGAGAGAGAGAGAGAGAGAGAGAGAGAGTGAGAGAGAGAGAGAGAGAGAGATGGAGGAAGGGTGAGAGAGAGAGAGAGAGAGAGAGAGAGAGAGAGAGATAGAGGAAGGGTGTGAGAGAGAGAGAGAGAGAGAGAGAGAGAGAGAGAGAGGAAGGGTGTGAGAGAGAGAGAGAGAGAGAGAGAGAGAGAGAGAGAGAGAGAGAGAGAGAGAGAGAGAGAGATAGAGGAAGGGTGTGAGAGAGAGAGAGAGAGAGAGAGAGAGAGAGAGAGATAGAGGAAGGGTGTGAGAGAGAGAGAGAGAGAGAGAGAGAGAGAGAGAGAGAGAGAGAGAGAGAGAGTGAGGGTGTGAGAGAGAGAGAGAGAGAGAGAGAGAGAGAGAGAGAGAGAGAGAGAGAGAGAGAGAGAGACAGAGGCTAAGATCACAACTGACCAACCTGCCCCCCTATCCAGACTTCAGTTAAGCAGGTAAGTGTTGGTGGTATCACTCTCCGGATCTCACTTGTTATTCATGAATGAGTGTGTTGTTGTCATTTGTAATTTGAGTCAAAGTGAGGGTTGGTTGCTGTTGCAGTGTCTCATTCAAAACAGAAGAACAAAGCCAGGAATGTATTGGTGTGTGTGTGTGTGTGTGTGTGTGTGTGTGCGTGTGTGTGTGCATGCGTGTGTATGCGTGTGTGTGTGTGTGTGTGTGTGTGTGTGTGTGTGTGTGACACGCTGGAGTTACTCTGCTCACTTCTCACTGTACGAGATTACAGCAGCCTGTGAGAGCGCAGAGCTGCTCTCTGTTAGCTGCTGTTAGCTGCTCTGTTAGCTGCTCTGTTAGCTGCTCTCTGTTAACTTCTCTGTTAGCTGCTCTGTTAACTTCTCTGTTAACTTCTCTCTGTTAGCTGCTCTCTGTAAGCTGCTCTCTGTTAGCTGCTCTGTTAGCTGCTCTCTCTTAACTGCTGTTAGCTGCTCTGTTAGCTGCTCTGTTAACTTCTGTTAACTTCTGTTAGCTGCTCTCTGTTAACTTCTCTCTGTTAACTGCTCTGTTAGCTGCTCTCTGTTAACTGCTGTTAGCTGTTCTCTGTTAGCTGCTCTCTGTTAACTGCTGTTAGCTGTTCTGTTAGCTGCTCTCTGTTAACATCTGTTAACTTCTCTGTTAGCTGCTCTCTGTTAACTTCTCTGTTAACTTCTCTGTTAGCTGCTCTCTGTTAACTTCTCTGTTAACTTCTCTCTGTTAACTTCTCTCTGTTAGCTGCTCTCTGTAAGCTGCTCTCTGTTAACTGCTCTGTTAGCTGCTCTCTGTTAACTGCTCTGTTAGCTGGTCTGTTAACTTCTCTGTTAGCTGCTCTCTGTTAACTTCTCTGTTAACTTCTCTGTTAGCTGCTCTGTTAACTTCTCTGTTAGCTGCTCTCTGTTAACTTCTCTGTTAACTTCTCTGTTAGCTGCTCTCTGTTAACTTCTCTGTTAACTTCTCTCTGTTAACTTCTCTCTGTTAGCTGCTCTCTGTAAGCTGCTCTCTGTTAACTGCTCTGTTAGCTGCTCTCTGTTAACTGCTCTGTTAGCTGGTCTGTTAGCTGCTGTTAGCTGCTCTCTGTTAGCTACTCTTTGCTGTTAACAGATATGATCCCTAAATAATAAAAATAATTATGTTGCTGTTGTTGTTAGTATTATTATTATCTTATATTGTTCTTGTTATTTATTGTTTTTGTTGTTTGCTTGATTATATAGCCTGTGTAGTCTATATAGCCCCTATCTCAAACTTAAGGTCAATTGACAACAAAAAAGGAGGTAAGGAGGAGAGGAGGAGGGGAGGGGAGGCAGGGAGGAGAGGAGGAGGGGAGGAGAGGGGAGGAGGAGAGGAGGAGAAGGAGGAGAGAAGGAGAGGGGAGAAGGAGGAGGAGAGGAGGAAGAGGGGAGGAGAGAAGGGGGAGGAGGGGAGGAGAGGGGGAGGAGGAGAGGAGGAGAGGGGAGAAGAGGGGGAGAAGGGGGAGGAGAGGAGGAGGGGAGGAAGGAAGAGGGGAGGAGAGGAGGAGAAGGAGGAGGGAAGGAGAGGGGAGACGGAGGAGGAGAGGGGAGGAGGAGAGGAAGGAAGAGGGGAGGAGAGGGGGACAAGGAGGAGGAGAGGAGAAGGAGGAGGAGAGGAGGAGGAGAGGAGGGGAGGAGTTCTCCTAGGTCAACTGTATAAATTCCATGATGATCTGGCCAATACTTAAACAGGAATCAGAACAGTCACTTCATACAGTCACTTCACACCACCA
>NC_049558.1:11149944-11162444 GCF_013358815.1 Electrophorus electricus | reverse complement strand
TCTCAGATTCTAATAGTCTGTCCCTGGTCTCTCTCTCTCTCTCTCTCTCTCTCTCTCTCTCTCTCTCTCTCTCTCTCTCTCTCTCTCTCTCTCTCTCTCTCTCTCTCTCTCTCTCTCTCTCTCTCTCTCTCTCTCTCTCTCTCTCTCTCTCTCTCTCTCTCTCTCTCTCTCTCTCTCTCGCCCTCCTTCTGTGTCTGTCAGTTTATCTGCATAAGAGAATCTCTCACGGTGAGACAGCTCATGAACAGTAGTCTAACTGCCACTCCATCAAATGCCACACGCCACCATCAACAGCCAATTGGCAGCCCCTCAATGAGGTTTGTGGGCGGGGCCAGCATACAGGCTGCGGTTTATCCCGCGTACCACGCATGCACGATGTGACGGACAGGTCGGGACTGCCCCCAGCAGTATAATGTTACCCTTTCCAGAGCAAATGTCACCCCTGGAGCCCCGCCCACTTCCTCTCGCACTCCTGCGGGCAGAGGTGACCAACGCTTCATGGAGAACAGAGAGGAGCGCAAATGCCAGCAGTCAAAGGAGACGCTGCGTGAGAGAACGCATGCATATTAAGCTGGAACAAAGACGTGTGTGTGTGTGTGTGTGTGTGTGTGTGTGTTCCCTTCCACTGAAACCATTAGGTGTCACAATGCAACGTGGGGGATGTGAGGAGTTCTTTCTGCTTGGAGAATGCGCGAGAACATATTGCACTTTTATGAATAATTCATAACTATCTTATTAAAGTGCTATTTTAAAAGGAACAGTTAAACTGGAAATGTTAACTGTACTAATTAAAAATATTGACCAGAAGAGTATTAGATATGCCTGTGCATTTTGCCCTGGTGGTGGAGAGCTCATCATCACAGCCAGGAGGTTTCATCAGACTGGGACGTCTCCTGGTTGAAGATGCGTCGTCGTGTTTTAGTGATGAATGCTGAGTGGATTTCTCATGCCCCAGGGCTGGACACCAAGCGTCCCCTCCTTCTGGGCGGGACAACACACGGGTCTTGAGGACACTTTTTAAATGTCTTTTGTCTTGAGTCTTCTACTCCTGGGACACCAGAACTGAGAAGTGTGTGTGCATGCATGCGTGTGTTTAGTGTGTATGTGTGTTTGTGTGTGTGTGTGTTATGCCCCCTCACAGTGTGACATTTACTAATAAAGGCCATTTCAAACATGGACGCTCTCCTGAGATACCAACACACACACACACACACACACACACACACACACACTCTCTACCTCTTTACTTACTATACAGATTTAGAACACAAACACAGACCATGTAACCCACGGTGCGAGGGATGAACACCCGTCATCCTTACATTCTTTTACCATGATAGAGGACAATATGCAGAGGGCACGAGACATCAGGAAGATGAGGACAGGACCCACAATAATGAGCACTGTGGGCTGGCGTGGGACGCCACGTTACTGACAGAAAAGGAGAAACATTACACACAGTACCCACAACACACAAGTGCAACCCCGATAGCTGTCTGGCTCAACACTGCCTATCCTCAGTCACCTACATGTGTGCTGAACCTGTGGACCTACCGAGGGAAGGACAGAAGGGGGGAGAGAGAGAGAGAGAGAGAGAGAGAGAGAGAGAGTGGGAGGAAGTGAGAGAGGGAGGGAGAGAGAGGGAGGGAGAGAGAGAGAGAGAGAGAGAAAGACTGAAAAACACTCACTGAGAGAAGTTCACTTTAACCCTTCAGATAGTGCTGTATGCTACTCTACCAGCACCTACACTCCTCTATCCTTACACTAGTGCACCTACACTCCTCTACCACTACACTAGTGCACCTACACTCCTCTATCACTCTACACTAGTGCACCTACTCCTCTATCACTCCTCTACACTAGTGTACCTACACTCCTCTACCACTACACTAGTGCACCTACACTCCTCTATCACTCTACACTAGTGCACCTACTCCTCTATCACTCCTCTACACTAGTGTACCTACACTCCTCTATCACTCCTCTACACTAGTGCACCTACACTCCTCTATCACTCCTCTACACTAGTGCACCTACACTCCTCTATCACTCCTCTACACTAGTGCACCTACTCCTCTATCACTCCTCTACACTAGTGTACCTACACTCCTCTACCACTACACTAGTGCACCTACACTCCTCTATCACTCTACACTAGTGTACCTACACTCCTCTATCACTCCTCTACACTAGTGTACCTACACTCCTCTATCACTCCTCTACACAAGTGCACCTACACTCCTCTATCACTCCTCTACACTGGTACACCTACACTCCTCTATCACTCCTCTACACTAGTGCACCTACACTCCTCTATCACTCCTCTACACTAGTGCACCTACACTCCTCTATCACTCCTCTACACTAGTGCACCTACACTCCTCTATCACTCCTCTACACTAGTGCACCTACACTCCTCTATCACTCCTCTACAATGGTACACCTACACTCCTCTATCACTCCTCTACACTAGTGCACCTACACTCGTAGAGAGTGAAGTCAGTACAGCTGCTGCATACGTGCCACGTCTCCCTTTCTCTCTCTTTCTTCTTCCCTTTCTCTTTCTCTTTTAAGCGTCCTCTTGCGCTCTCTGTTTCTCTCCCTCTCTCTGTATTTCTTTCTCTTTCATTAGTTTCTCAGTATTCTCACTCTCTCCCTCTTTTCTCTCCATCACCCCGAGGGGTGTATGCTAGTGCACCCTCCCTCACCCTCTCACCCTGCCATGTCCACTCTGGCTGCGTTTCACCCCCGACGTGGAACGGCAGCCACGTGACCCGCGCAGCCGTGCGCAGCCTCACAAGGGAGCCGACACCATAGGAAGTTCAACCGTCGGAGCGGAGCCGCGCCAAGACCGCAGGGGTTTGCCCTGGACATGGGTCCAGCACCACAGACCTGTCCATCCCAACTCTGGCACAAGCTCGCCGCAGCCCACAGCAGCCAATCAGATCGCTGCGCTCTCCCAGACTCTTCGGCGGAGTTCTGGTTGCTTTCTAGATGATCGTGCTGGGTTTGAGGTTGACTACCGGGAATCGTAACATTCCTCTCCAGACTCCTGTCTGAGCAGCGGGCGAGGGGGCGCCAGACCTCAGCAGAGGGCATGTAGTGGTCGGCTTGGCGGCCACACGCACGTCGGTTCATCCTCATTTAACAAACAAGCCTGTTTCCCTAACCAAAATCATTTTCACAAATAGGCAGATATTTTACTAAACTGAGCAACTGGCAACATGGTAATGAAAATTAATGTAAAGTATGGCCCATTATGTGTTTGAAATAAGGATACAAAGTAGATACATCAGACATAACAGTTCCTTAATTCTCACTTGACTGTTATGGCAATCAAGAGACCACCCGACAGTTAAACTGTCTCCACACACACACACACACACACACACACACACACACACACACACACACACACACACACACACACTCTCTCTCTCTCTCTCTCTCGCTCTCTCTTTGGTAGGACCCGTAGTGTATGTCGTGTGGCTATCCAACCCGTAGTGAACTTCCCTGTAGTGAGTGAATGAGTTCAGCGTGTGTAGCTTTTACAGGACCAACAGAGCATGTTAATAAGCTGGAGTCGAGGTATGAGGGAGAGGCCATGGCTGAGGGACATAACGCAATTAGCTTTCAACCAGAGGAGAGGGTGGTCCATTATCTGCAGTACCCACAACAGGCCATCGCCAGGCAGGGAGAGGAAGAGCGAAACAGAGAGGGGAGAGAAGGAGAGAGAGAGAGAAGCAGAGAGAGGGAGAGAGGGAGAGAGAGAGAGAGAGAGAGAGAGGGAGAGAGGGAGAGAGAGAGAGAGGGAGAGGGAGAGAGAGAGAGAGAGAGAGAGGGAGAAGCAGAGAGAGGGAGAGAGAGAGAGGGGGAGAGGGAGAGAGAGAGAGAGGGAGAGGGAGAGAGAGAGAGAGGGAGAGAGAGGGAGAAGCAGAGAGAGGGAGAGAGAGAGAGAGAGAGAGAGAGAGAGGGGGAGAAGGAGAGAGCGAGAGAGGGAGAGGGAGAGAGAGAGAGGGAGAGAGAGGGAGAAGCAGAGAGAGGGAGAGAGAGAGAGAGGGGGAGAAGGAGAGAGCGAGAAAGAGAGAGAGAGAGAGAGAGAGAGAGAGAGAGAGAGAGAGAGAGAGGACACAAGAAAAAATGTAACAGAGAGATCAGTGAGAATGACAAACAAACAAAACAAAAGTTTTTTGTAAATGCAGATTTAGTGTATCCCTGTCTCAGATCTGTGGTGTCTATGTAGTGTATCTCTGTCTCAGATCTGTGGTGTCTAGGTAGTGTATCTCTGTCTCAGATCTGTGGTGTCTAGGTAGTGTATCTCTGTCTCAGATCTGTGGTGTCTATGTAGTGTATCTCTGTCTCAGATCTGTGGTGTCTAGGTAGTGTATCTCTGTCTCAGATCTGTGGTGTCTAGGTAGTGTATCTCTGTCTCAGATCTGTGGTGTCTAGGTAGTGTATCTGTCTCAGATCTGTGGTGTCTAGGTAGTGTATCTCTGTCTCAGATCTGTGGTGTCTAGGTAGTGTATCTGTGTCTCAGATCTGTGGTGTCTATGTAGTGTATCTGTCTCAGATCTGTGGTGTCTATGTAGTGTATCTGTCTCAGATCTGTGGTGTCTATGTAGTGTATCTGTCTCAGATCTGTGGTGTCTAGGTAGTGTATCTCTGTCTCAGATCTGTGGTGTCTAGGTAGTGTATCTCTGTCTCAGATCTGTGGTGTCTATGTAGTGTATCTGTCTCAGATCTGTGGTGTCTATGTAGTGTATCTCTGTCTTAGATCTGTGGTGTCTAGGTAGTGTATCTCTGTCTCAGATCTGTGGTGTCTATGTAGTGTATCTGTCTCAGATCTGTGGTGTCTATGTAGTGTATCTCTGTCTCAGATCTGTGGTGTCTAGGTAGTGTATCTCTGTCTCAGATCTGTGGTGTCTATGTAGTGTATCTGTCTCAGATCTGTGGTGTCTAGGTAGTGTATCTGTCTCAGATCTGTGGTGTCTATGTAGTGTATCTGTCTCAGATCTGTGGTGTCTATGTAGTGTATCTGTCTCAGATCTGTGGTGTCTAGGTAGTGTATCTCTGTCTCAGATCTGTGGTGTCTATGTAGTGTATCTGTCTCAGATCTGTGGTGTCTATGTAGTGTATCTGTCTCAGATCTGTGGTGTCTATGTAGTGTCTTTAAATAAGAATTACAAACCCTCCTTCGTTGCCTCAGTCTGTGCAAGTATTTCGAATGCGAACAGAACAGCTGCACCAGATGTTAATCCACAGCCTCCCCCAGGTCACATTGCAGCCAGTGAACCCACAATAAGTCTAACACAGTTGTGTATCACTACCCGTTTGGACAAGTAGATCCTAGATAGCAAAGTACTTAAACAGCAACCTATTTTACTCCTAGACAACTTTACTCCTAGAAAACCATCTTTGTTTGTTTTGGGTCCAAGCCTTGATTATATGAACCCAAGACAAACAATGTAATGTTGTGAAAAAATATAACACCACAGATGGGAAGTTATGTTTTTAGAAGTTTTTACTTGGAGAGACACATGATCAATACTATCAGAACTTCTGATTTGACTGCGCTAAACTCGAGTCTGGTAATACTCAACAGTCATACTAAGCGATACACCAATCTCTTTTAAATTCCTCCCTGTTAAATGTGAAACTAAAAAATAGCCAAATATAAACATTCTAAATGTTGAACCTTTTGGGTGCCAGTCTTACTCACTCTTGATATTGTCACTCAATTTGTGGTAAGACACTTGTTTTGTTTTTTTTACTGTCAGTGCTGGTATTTCCCAACTGCTGGTTGCCTCTGGAGTGAGGGAGAAGCTGAACTTAAGCCTTGGCTCCTTTGTGGTCCATCCATACAAGCGTGGAAACACCTCTGAGATCTCTGCCTCATTTGACAGGGAGGTTCTGGGGTGCTGTGATACTTTTATCACTGGTCCTACCTGCCTAAGCATGGAGTCCCAGTCTAGGAAGCAGGTGATCAACATTCCCTCTTGTCACAGGTCAGTCCCTGGACCCATATTAGCTTAACAGGTCAATTTTCCTGACCTTGATGCTTTTGCTAGTCCTGCCTGCCCCTTCCAGCTACCATGAAACAACACACGTCGGCATCTCCACCTGGCCTAGGGTCTCTCAAGGTCAAGCGATGGTGCTCATGACTGTGATTTGTTATCCTTGCTCTGCTGGTTATGCAGAGCTCTGGAGAGCTCGGGTCCGAGGAATTAAACCGGGTGCGTAACGCACATTTCCTTTCGGGAAAAACTCTGCCAGTAACTGCATCAGGGGTCATTGAAAACATGAGCAGGAAGTCTGCTAAGCAACAACTTAAAGCCACGACCTGCTGACGAATCTCTTCCACAGCTTGTTGTTTCATCAGCTTACTCTTCAGGGTTCGCACTGATCTCTAAAGAGAAGCTGATTGAATTCTGAAGGCACAAACTGTCAACCACTATCTGAAACTTCTTCAGAGGCCACAAACCTCCATCACAGTACCCTAGTGACTGTGTTGGCTGTTGGAGTTGACACTAAAAACCCGCCAGCTATCGTGAGTGGCTGTCCACTACTATCAAAAATATCTATTTTTCTTTTTTGGCAAAATCCATATGCATTCTCTGCTATATCCTTGCAGGCCACCCCCCTGGGACAGGACGGGATGGCTGCAGGCATTTTCTGTGCAGCCTGGAAAACTCCACAGTTCTGCACAACACACTCAATCTCATTGTGAAGTCCCAGCCACTAGTCATAGCCATGGGCGCGTGCCTGGATGCTCACTGCGAAGGCTCCTGAACAACTCTGCTCTGTGCTCAGGAGTTATGGCCACTCCAAGTCTCCAGAGCACGCACTCCAGGTCTACACGCTGTTCGCATCTTCCTACAAAGAAGGGTTTCAACGGCTCCACCTGCACGTCAGTTGGCCAAACATTCAGCGTGTAATTCCTTCGGAGCCTTGCTATATTTCCTCACCAGTCACGCTTAGTTCCTCTACATTCGTAGACTGTGTGATCGTGAAACGTTGCCAGATTTTGCTCTTCTCAGAGTGGTCTTTATGTAGCAGTGGCCTTTGCGGTGATTTTCAGACTTGTACTCATTCTTATAGTCATTATCCATTAATATTAATGGTCAGTGCTGCATTCTTTAAGCAGCTCGGTTGGAGAGCCCGCTGGTCTGGGTCCCAGTTGGATCAGTTCGGCTTTATGATCTATAATTAAGTGGACCATGCACCCATACTCATATTTGTGGAATTTCTTCACCCTGTATATGATCGCCATTGCATCTTTCCCGATGTGAGAATATTTTTAGTTTTAGTTTGCATAAAGGTAAACGGGACGCTCATCCCTGTGTGCCATGATGTGACATCACCACCCCAAACCAATAAGGCGACTCTGTGTTTCTCAGAAGTGAGCCGTGACCTTTACAGGACGAAAAGTTCTCTGTTTTGGAATTCTGCAGCACACACAGATGTTCGGGTGCTGTTGCTTTTCCATAACTGTATTGCAGTACACTTCATGGGTTTCTGGGAAATCTGTCAACATCATTAAGTAAGGATCGCCGTTCCGCTACACTGGAAGATTTGGGAACTCTCACACTCACCTCCTTTTTCTCCTACGGATCGTCCTGATCTTTCACGTTCCCAAATATTCCACCCTATCCTCCATGATCCTCACTCCAAAACTCTCCGGCCTGCTCTCTTATGCCAGACTCCGCCTTTTCAGACGCTTTTCCCAGCAGTCATTATGACGTCATTAACAAAACGAGTGACTGCAGTACCGGTGCTTCCTGACCAAACACACAGAGCACCAGCCCTATAGACACGCCTGGGAAGATCATTTACTGTGAGCATTTACTGTCAAAAATGTCTGCTGATCCTAATCCAGACAAAGCCGCTGGAGACACACGAGTCAGCTCAATTTTACTAATCCATTTGGCACTCTCCAGTGTGACACACGAGTCTTCTGTGTTTAAAAGTGGGAAAGGTTTTTTTCATCCAAGTTGTCACTAATGAGGACTTCGTAGTGTCTACAAATGTTGATAGATTTGGCAGATTTTGGAACAATCACAACAGAAGCTGTGCTTCACTTCTTTCCAATTTTGAGGAAGTTAACTTTCCATTCCAGCTTTTACCAACCAGTTTGATGCCTTCCTTCCTTCCATGAGTAGGATACCGCCCTAGGTAGGGTGCTGCCCTGGGTAGGGTGCCACCCTAGGTAGGGTACCGTGCTGGGTAGGGTGCTGCCCTGGGTAGAGTAACGCCCTGGGTAGGGTACCGTGCTGGGTAGGGTGCTGCCCTGGGTAGAGTAACGCCCTGGGTAGGGTACCGTGCTGGGTAGGGTGCTGCCCTGGGTAGAGTAACGCCCTGGGTAGGGTACCGTGCTGGGTAGGGTGCTGCCCTGGGTAGAGTAATGCCCTGGGTAGGGTACCGCGCTGGTTAAGGTACCGCCCTGGGTAGGGTAGCGCCCGAGGTAGGGTGCCGTCCTGGGTAGGGTAACGCCCTGGGTAGGGTAGCGCCCTGGGTAGAGTAACGCCCTGGGTAGGGTACCGCGCTGGTTAAGGTACCGCCCTGGGTAGGGTAGCGCCCGAGGTAGGGTGCCGTCCTGGGTAGTGTAGTGCCCTGTGTAGGGTAACGCCCTGGGTAGGGTGCCACCTGGTGTATGGTACTGCCCTGGGTAGTGTAGCGCCCTGTGTAGGGTAACACCCTGGGTAGGGTGCCACCTGGTGTATGGTACTGCCCTGGGTAGTGTAGCGCCCTGTGTAGGGTAACACCATGGGTAGGGTGCCACCTGGTGTATGGTACTGCCCTGGGTAGTGTAGCGCCCTGTGTAGGGTAACACCCTGGGTAGGGTGCCACCTGGTGTATGGTACTGCCCTGGGTAGTGTAGCGCCCTGTGTAGGGTAACACCCTGGGTAGGGTGCCACCTGGTGTATGGTACTGCCCTGGGTAGGGTGCCGTCCTGGGTAGGGTAACACCTGTGTAGGGTAACACCCTGGGTAGGGTAACGCCCTGGGTAGGGTACCGTGCTGGGTAGGGTGCCACCTGTGTAGGGTAACACCCTGGGTAGGGTAACACCTGGTGTATGGTGCTGCCCTGTGTAGGGTAACACCCTGGGTAGGGTGCCACCTGGTGTATGGTACTGCCCTGGCCTTGTGAAACACTCACTTGGCGTCTGGACAAATGCAGACTGTTGCTTTGAATCCTTTAATAGCTCGTGAGCTTTCAGAGAAAAGCACACTCCTGACCCCCTTTTTCAAATTCAGATCCACCTCTGTAGCTCCCTCAACTGAAAAGATATTCCTCCAGTCTGATCTGATTTTCTTTATCCCATTAGAGCAGACCTAACCCCTTCCCAATTATCAGAGGCAGAGTTTCTCTTCGTGAGCCGTATTCTATAGGTGCCATTGCATACAGTACCTAAGCACAGGGATCTTTCCGTTGAGTAAGTGGCCAGCTTCATGTTTGTCAATATCACTGGAAGCCTGAGAAGTGTGCTTTGGTTCAAATGTTCCTGAGGTGAGAGACCCAGCGGTGCCCGTGTTCTACTGCAGGTCGACATCTTTTCCATCCACGCTGATTCTCGCTGTAATGCTCACAGGCTTGTTGTCGGCTGCGTAGACAGTGTACACTCCAAAACTGTTGGCCCTGTCTATATCCTGGGAAGAAGGAGTTTCAGCGTCAACACACTCGGCTCACGCTGTTTCACAATGTCTACACGCAAGAGCTACAGAGGGAGAAGCTACAGCTGTAATATTTCTCACTCTTAAAGACAATTCCTGCTCAAAATGTGACCAGTGATGTGGTTTAGAAAATTCTCCTCCTCACTTGGTCAAGAAATGCTTAAAACTGCCCTTTTTCATTCTTGGCAGATTTGACTTTCATGATCTTATTCACTTCTGCTTTCCAGAAAATTTGACAGCGATTTTACACGGCCACTGGTGCTGGTTCCACCGATAACGCAATCTCACATGCAGGTTTAAATGACAAGTCCTTCTCTGCCAAACAATTACGTCTGCGCCAACTGCAAATCCCTCAAAGTCTCTCAAAGCTTCGTCCAACCTCACTGCACATCCAGGAGTTGACGACCGTCGAGATGCCGCGGCGCCATCTGCGATCGTTTACATCGGCTTCTGAAAGAGGAAACGTTCGTTTGCTGCCGGTCGGCTTTGCAGTGGACCTACGGCGCTTCCGGAGGCGCTTAGTCTTATGACCCAGAAGGCTTTACTGCTGCGTGCGGATCTCATCCCCAATTAGAAGCACAGACCTCCTAAACCAGCGTTTGATATTATCTAGCTCCCACTGCCCAGATCTCTCTAGCTGTGATTCCACGTTTCAAGCCCTCTTGTGACTCCCTAACCTCATCCTTTCACCACAAAATGTTTTTGTTTAAACCTTTATGCCCACAGTACCGTTCCCATCTTGTTTTATAATGTACTGGGCTCACTGGCAAGCACAGCACAGGAATGCATCTGTTACTGAGTGCGGAGTCACAACCAGAACTGTCTTCTCAACTGATGTGCAACATTGGTCTGATCAACCAATTATATAAAAAAAGAAACCAACTCTAAATGTAGCCGTTTTGACCAAAGTTTTCCTGATGAAGGTGTTTGAGTTTTAGAGAAACAAGTCTGCTATATTCAATACTTCTTCACCTCCACTGCACAGGGCACTGTTTTAAAGACACTCAGGGTGTTTTATACGCAGGGAGGCTACTTAATTCATTAAAGCCAACTGACTTTTATTATAGAAAATATTCAAGGTCAAGTTGACCCTAAGCTGGTATTTAAATTAAAATTAAATATTTATTAAACATTGACTTGCCCTGTGGAGAAATGGGGCAGCTATTATTTGCTCATTTCCAAGTCAAATCTCACAGAGCGAATCTCCATACCAACAGCAGACCAGGCATATCAGTCAGGTGAATCAGTCAGGTGAATCGGCAGGTGAATCGGTCAAGTGAATCATTTGTTCAGAGTTTGCTTTCATAGTTGTGGAAGGCAAAGGGGAACACTTAACAGCATTGGGCTGACCCTCACTGACCCTTGACCCTCACTGACCCCAGACACTCACTGACCTCACACATTGACCGACTCCAGACAAGATCCTCACTGACCCCTGACCCTCACTGACCCTTGACCCTCACTGACCCCTGACCCTCACTGACCTCACATATTGACCGACTCCAGACAAGATCCTCACTGACCCCAGACACTCACTGACCCCACTTTATGCAACACACAGAGAAGCAGGCACACACAAACACAAATACGGACGCACGCAGATATCCGCACACGTGTGTATAAATGCAAGCATATACACATACACACATAAGCACAAACGTACACACTTACACAATCCTTCTGCCTAATTACACAGCTAAACAAACAAGGCTGTTCAGGACTGTTCTGAGGAGAAAATGTGGGCACTGCTGTCAGACAAACCTCACCCTGGTGCTAATAACACTCAGGCTGGAGAATGCTAACAAGCTACATGAACAAGCTCGAGTCTGTGAGTGTCTCTCCATAATCTAAGAGGGTATGCTCTGTCGCTCACATGCCATGGTATTGCCAGCAGAGAGTGAGAAGTGTCTGGAAACAAACAGCACCATCCTAACACACACACACACACATGCACGCACGCACGCACGCACATCTGTAAACAGTAAACACATTACACAACACTAATGGCCCAGGGTGGAAGGTTCAACTCTCGGGCTGTGTAGGTGTGATCATTCATATCATCTAGAGCAGATATCAGACAGCAGTGTGAATTACACTGAGGTGTCTTAACAAGGCCCAGCAGGTGAAATAAAGTTTTATTTGACATTTTTAGCTGTGAAGTACACCGACCTGCACCAGGTGGAGCCGCTCAGAGTTTGGACTGGAGCATCTGTAGTGGTAGAGTGTGAGTGTGTGTTTCACTGGTCTCTAAAGCACTACAGCAAACCAAAGTCAAACCCAGTAAATAGAAAAACCCCAAATAATACTTTAGTCCTCTATAACATAAGTGCCACGACACTCTTAAATACTATTAAATATTGTTAAAAGAATTCCTAAAGGTAGTGTGAGGAGGATAGGCATCTGACTTTCATCTTGAGGTAAAAGACGCACTGCAAGCTGTGTTTTAATCTCAAGGAGTTTCTCTCTGCAGAAGAACCATCACGATCTGTCTCCACATCCAGCACTGAGGAAACACTGAATTAAAACTCTTCCCAGAAAGGCGTCAACGCACGCTGACACTAAACGTGCCAAATCGATGAATATTTCCCACGTTAATTAGCTGCGGAGATAATGAGAAACACTGCGAGATGGGAAATGGGGCACAGCAGTGGCCACACGACTCTCTCCAGCCAGGACACGGAGGAATAGATAAAAAGAGAGAAAGAGAGAGAGAAAGAGCCTGGAGACAGCCCATCACACACGCATGCATGCACGTACGCACACACATACTCACGCGCACACACGCACACACATACGCACGCACACACACGCACGCACGCACACACACAC
>NC_049558.1:11129944-11144944 GCF_013358815.1 Electrophorus electricus | reverse complement strand
TCCTGCTTTATTAAACACTCATCACTACAAAACACAATATCCTGCTTTATTAAACACTCACTACAAAACACAATATCCTGCTTTATCAAACACTCACTATAAAACACAATATCCTGATTTATTAAACACTCACTACAAAACACAATATCCTGCTTTATCAAACACTCACTACAAAACACAATATCCTGCTTTATTAAACACTCACTACAATACACAATATCCTGCTTTATCAAACACTCACTACAAAACACAATATCCTGCTTTATCAAACACTCACTACAAAACACAATATCCTGCTTTATCAAACACTCACTATAAAACACAATATCCTGATTTATTAAACACTCACTACAAAGCACAATATCCTGCTTTATTAAACACTCACTACAAAACACAATATCCTGCTTTATCAAACACTCACTACAAAACACAATATCCTGCTTTATCAAACACTCACTACAAAACACTATATCCTGCTTTATTAAACACTCACTACAAAACACTATATCCTGCTTTATTAAACACTCACTACAAAACACAATATCCTGCTTTATCAAACACTCACTATAAAACACAATATCCTGATTTATTAAACACTCACTACAAAGCACAATATCCTGCTTATTAAACACTCACTACAAAACACAATATCCTGCTTTATCAAACACTCACTACAAAACACAATATCCTGCTTTATCAAACACTCACTACAAAACACAATATCCTGCTTTATCAAACACTCGTCTTTTTTTTTCCAGTCACTTTTCCGTTTTCCACTCCACACAATAACCTGCTTCATCTTCCTCATCTGTTTAATTTCATAAAGAATGGGAAAGCCCAGGGCAATCCATCAATAAATAAATAAATAAATAAATAAATAAATAAAGGGTTATTGATTTTTTACAGCTCATCTTATTTCTCTGTTATGTTCCCAGAGGTTGTTGGTGTGAATCCTGGCAGTGTGCTCAAACGCTCGTCTAATGGGAGAGACGCATTAATGGAGACGCTCTGTTGTGAAGAGACTTGCTCACATTATAGTCCTTTTTTTCTGCTACATTTATTTACATCCGTTACACCTTCTCTTTACGGTCTATCTATCACTTTTCAGTGGCCTTGCTGAGCTCGTGTGTATGTGTGTGTGTGTGTGTGTGTTTGTGTGTGTGTGTGTGTGTGTGTGTGTGTGTGTTTGTGTGTGTGTCCCAGTTGCAAAACACTGAAATGTCCAATCAAAGTGTTTAATGATCTTCCAGTTCCCACAATGCATTTCTTAAATCTGATACCTCCACGTTGGAAGAACGCTGTGTTAGTCCAGTTATTAATTACGGTTTCAGATGAACCATTTATCGATAAGACCCTGCCAGTTTTTTTCTCGTCACACTCTCTCCCTCCCTCTCTCTCTCTCTCTCTCTCTCTCTCTCTCTCTCTCTCTCTCTCCCTCTCACTCTCTGTCTTTCAGAACTTAAGAATTTAATAGGTAGAACATTCATCCAGCGTTCTGGACACAGTCTGTAATTAGAGGTAGAAGTCTGTCGTCAGATCTTTTCCATCCAGTGTTCTTTTTTCCCTTTTAATCCAGCCTTAACAAGACACTGAGCAAAAACACAGCCGATGAAGAGGCACCGCGTCTTCCTCCACATCACACGGGTTCCTCTGGCTGAACGGAGGAGAGGGGGCGGAGTTACAGCGATGAAAGACGCCTTAATTAACAAAAAAAAAACCACCTTCACGGAAATAACGCAGTGCAGAGAAACATCGGAAGCATTCAAAAGGGTCCATGCCTAACAAAGTTGTTCCCGTTGTTTGTTGGACGTAGTGGTGCGTTAGAAGGGTAATTCAAATAATTACCTGGTTTTGAAATAATTGGGCATTGAAATAATATCAAAGTTCTCACATGGAGAATATTCCCACTGACTTCCACGTAATCCTACTTTTCCCTCAACGTTAGAGGCCTAAATGCAGCGGAAAGGTGAAGACACGTTCCGGCTGAGGGACACACGCGATCCCGAAAAACTCGGAGCTCGTGCGCTTACTCAGCACCACCCGTTCTTCACGTACAAGGGCAGACGATAGAAATTTTTTAATATCGACGGTCTGTGAAAGTGTTTGGGGTCGCCTGAACCGACACAACGTCCAAGCGCATCAGCCACAAGGGTCAGCCTTAGCAGGAAGTGAACTAATGACTGTGTTGTGCTATACTAGCCACTGAGGTGCGCTCCTATTGGCTCTTTACATAATGACATCAATACAGTAACACAGAGACCTGTTATTATTAGCCAGGTTAATGCGTAGGGTAACTGATGGCCTGACGCCAGAATACAATAAGCTAACAGCCAAAGACATCAGGCCAGTTCTGCGCTCGACACGAGAGAACGACTCTAACAGCGATGTGTTAAGTGAGTCGACGTCACTCCGAGGCAACGGAAATGATTTAAAATGCCATAAGAAATGTCTCGGTGTTTCTGCCAGCAGTGATGTGATGCCTTCATATCCTGGAGCAAGAGATCAAAAACAAGCGTGTCTTCTGAGGCCAAGACATCAGAGAGAGGCGGGGGGGGGGGGGGGGGGCACAGAGAGAGAGAGAGACACAGAGGGAGAGAGAGAGAGAGAGACAGAGAGAGAGGCAGAGAGACAGAGAGAGAGTATGTTCTGATTTGCTGTACTACATGTTTTCTTTCTGAAGGACAGTGTCTCTCCATAAGAAATTTAGAAGAAGAGAGAAGAGTGTGAGAGAAAGAGAGAGAGGGAGAGAAAGAGAGAGGGAGAGAAAGAGAGAGAGAGAGAAAGAGCATCGTAGCTTATCGAAATCCTGCCACAATAATCCATGTCCTTGGTATTACAGAGCATCACCACCCAGAGAGACCAACATGTGTTTGGAGAAGCTATTCCAGGAGTGCTTTAGAGACCGACAGAGCCTCCTTATCACGCGGCACACTCCTCCTGACCTCATTCAGGTACATGATAGTGTGTGTGTGTGTGTGTGTGAGTGTGTGTGTAGAGGTGTGTGAGTGTGTGTGTGTGTGTGTGTGTGTGTGTGTGTGTGTGTGTGTGTGTCAGTGCCAACCAAGTTGACAGTTGCAGTAACATCCCACAGCGTCAACAGCAGCAGTTGAAACGTTGCAGTTCAGACGGGGCTGAGCGGAAATGAAGGAGGAGCTGGAGGACGCACTCGTCACGCCCACGCGGAGGACGCACTCGTCACGCCCACGCGGAGGACGCACTCGTCACGCCCACGCGGAGGACGCACTCGTCACGCCCACGCGGAGGACGCACTCGTCACGCCCACGCGGAGGACGCACTCGTAACGGTCCACACGGAGGACGCACTCGTCACGGTCCACGCGGAGGACGCACTCGTCACGCCCACGCGGAGGACGCACTCGTCACGGTCCACGCGGAGGACGCACTCGTCACGCCCACGCGGAGGATGCACTCGTCACGGTCCACGCCCATGCGGAAGACGCACTCGTCACGCCCACGCGGAGGACGCACTCATCACGGTCTACGCCCACACGGAGGACGTACTCGTCACGCCCACGCAGAGGACGCACTCGTCAGGGTCCACGCCCGCGCGGAGGACGCACTCGTCACGGTCCACGTCCATGCGGAGGACGCACTCGTCACGGTCTACGCGCACGCGGAGGATGCACTCGTCACGCCCACGCGGACGACGCACTCGTCACGGTCTACGCCCACGCGGAGGACGCACTCATCACGGTCCACACCCACGAGGAGGACGCACTCGTCACGGTCCACGCCCACGCGGAGGACGCACTCGTCACGGTCCACGCCCACGCGGAGGACGCACTCGTCACGCCCACGCGGACGACGCACTCGTCACGGTCCACGCCCACGCAGAGGATGCACTCGTCACGGTCCACGCCCACGCGGAGGACGCACTCGTCACGCCCACGCGGAGGACGCACTCGTCACGGTCCACGCCCACGCGGAGGACGCACTCGTCACGCCCACGCGGAGGACGCACTCGTCACGGTCCACGCCCACGCAGAGGACGCACTCGTCACGGTCCACGTCCACGTGGAGGACGCACTCGTCACGCCCACGCGGAGGACGCACTCGTCACGCCCACGCCCACGCGGAAGACGCACTCGTCACGGTCCACGCCCACACGGAGGACGCACTTGTCACGGTCTAAGTGGAGGACGCACTCGTCACGGTCCACGCCCACGCGGAGGACGCACTCGTCACGGTCCACGCCCACGCGGAGGACGCACTCGTCACGCCCACGCGGAGGACGCACTCGTCACGGTCCACGCCCATGCAGAGGACGCACTCGTCACGGTCCACGTCCACGTGGAGGATGCACTCGTCACGCCCACGCGGAGGACGCACTCATCACGGTCCACGCCCACGCGGAGGACGCACTTGTCACGGTCTAAGCGGAGGACGCACTCGTCACGGTCCACGCCCATGCGGAGGACGCACTCGTCACGGTCCACGCCCACGCGGAGGACGCACTCGTCACGGTCCACGCCCACGCGGAGGACGCACTCGTCACGCCCACGCGGAGGACGCACTCGTCACGGTCCACGCCCACGCAGAGGACGCACTCGTCACGTCCACGCCCACGCGGAGGACGCACTCATCACGGTCCACGCCCACGCGGAGGACGCACTCGTCACGGTCCACGCGGAGGACGCACTCGTCACGGTCCACGCCCACGCGGAGGACGCACTCGTCACGCCCATGCGGAGGACGCACTCGTCACGCCCACGTGGAGGACGCACTCGTCACGTCCACGCGGAGGACGCACTCGTCACGCCCACGCAGAGGACGCACTCGTCACGCCCACGCGGAGGACGCACTCGTCACGCCCACGCGGAGGACGCACTCGTCACGGTCCACGCGGAGGACGCACTCGTCACGGTCCACGCCCACGCGGAGGACGCACTCGTCACGTGAGGGGGAGATCAGCGTACCGACAGGACAAAGGGCCGCCATATGTGACTTATGCAGTGAAAATGCAGTGCCAGTAAATGACAACCATCCACCTACAGTGTTACCACGGGAACACTGGAACATGGGCTGAAGGTAAAAAAAGGCTGATATGTTACAAGCTCATCATACATGAAAAAACGGAAGCTTTGCTCCTAATTTCTTCTTCCAGAGACAAAGCGTGACCGATGTTAGCGGCAGCGCTTAAACAGACGTGCGGCGTACGCAGGTTGGGAGACGCAGGGTGACATGGTCATATCCTTCAGCCTGAGAGCGACAGAGAGTGAGCGGGGAAGACAGAATAGAAAGTATTTTTGAAAAAGACTGAAAATCAGCAAACAAACAAAAAAACATTAGAAAGGAACAAGACACTTCAATTTAAAAAACCCCGAAGACAAAACAGGAAAGAGTGAGAAAGCGAGGGAGAGGCGTGTGAGGTTCTGGGATGAGTTGGGCTGCCCGGAGCCCTGCCATTAAGCTCCGCCCCCAGAGCCCGCTGCCTGCGCTCTGGTCCGCTCTGTTCTCTACATTAAGGTGTGGAAACGCGAAATCAAAACACCTTTATTCTGTTTGAAAAGGGGCCGTATATGACAATAGCTGTTCTCTGCAGGCCTGTATTATTATTTAATTTCATTTGCATTTGCTATTCAACAGCAGTGATTCAATCGTGTGCTCCTCACTACAACAATTTGAATGTTTTTCACCATTTGTCGCATATTAATTGTCATATCTGTATGGAAGAGCTCACAAACGTTTAATGACATGACAGAACTCAGCTGACTGCCTGTATACTGCAACATTCATTTCACCTCCTCATGGTCTCAATCTGGCAACCTTTTCTTTCTTCGAGGGAACAGTCGTCGTCGACCCCATGTCCCAACTGTTGCTTGTCCTTTAAACATTTAAAACATTTTAAATATTTAAAACAATACTTCATTATTCACGCTGGAAAGAGTGCATAAATGTTTGATATCTTTGGATGTAATTCATTTCACTTGTAGTTTTAGCAGTGTTTCTAGACCCCTGTATTCCAGGCTTGGAATCAAAAAGGTGTTCCGGTGTTCCACACGGCTGGCACTCTTCATCCTCATCTTCTTCGTGCCGTTCCCGCTGAGAGCTGAGAGACTGCTATTGTTAAATTGGCCCCTCCCACCCTTCAGGGTGAGCTGTGAGGGGCAGTCGCGCCTACCTTAAGCCACGCCCCTTCACACCAAGCCACGCCCCTATTCGCAGACACATCGAGGTTGTAACAGAGATGTCACGACGTTTCACCCAACAGGAAGTTCGGGATTATCCCATAGGAAGTGCAATTCAAATCAATCTGGATTATTCCGGAATGTTGGGTTTGCTTCCTTATTCTCTTTTTCGCCGTCGCAGAATTCTGAGAGACCTGAAACCTGTTCACCCACCGACAGACGGCTTAACCCTGCCAGGTGAAACTGCGAGGTGTGTGCCAGTGTGTGTGCGGGTGTGTGTGCCAGTGTGTGCACTGGTGTGTGCCTACAAAATAAGTAAACAAACAAACACACACACACACACACACACACACACACACACAACACAAAAGCAAATGACACTTCTAAAAGTTTCTCAAGCCTCTCTGATACCGTGGGACACACACTTTTCCAGAACGTTTATCTGAAATGCTTGAATGCGTGAGATCATTCGTGGAACAGAAAGACGGCACTCAAAGGCCCGGCAGAACTTTTACCGGCCCGGGAACGTCAGTCTCCCTCCTCCTGAGTCCCGTGTCCCAGCAGGGATCCCTAGTGAGCGTTTATCCATGTTCTCTGTGAGTCAGGAGGGGGCCGGCACGGCGCACTGGCCAAGGGAGGTGCACTGGGATTGGGGTCAGCAGCACACGGTTTCCCTGGGAGGATCGCAAGGCTGAAGAAACACGAGGGGTTTTCTCGAGGAGACAGAGAAGGATAGCGGGAGCTGACAGGGGAGCATGTCCCCCCAGTGATACTGCCTTGGGGGGTGCTGTCTCCACAACCAGGGCACACCCCCACACTACAGGCAGAGAATAGCTACAGAGAGCAGGGTCAGGTGGAGGCCAACACACACATACACACATGAACACTATCACACTCACCCACACATATAGGCACTTTCTCCTCTCTCTCTCTCTCTCTCTCTCTCTCTCTCTCTCTCTCTCTCTCTCTCGATTTTAAATGAGTTTAACCGGCCTGACTAAATCATATCGTATTGCCAAAGCTTTTACAGATAAACAGTACACAGATAATAAAATTTACACAAATACATACAAAGAACAGAGCTGTACATGCTGCATATACTATGTACAGTGTATATATAGTATAATGTGTGTATGTATACTGTATATATAAAGTATATACCCCATACAGTGTATATGTAGTGTAATGTGTGTACATATACTGTATATATAAAGTATATACCCCATACAGTGTATATATAGTGTAATGTGTGTAGTATACTGTAAATATAAAGTATATACCCCATACAGTGTATATATAGAGTAATGTATGTACGTATACTGTATATACTCCATACAGTGTATATATAGTGTAATGTTTGTACGTATACTGTATATATATACACATACATAGGTGTTATACACAGTATCTAAACTGTACTGTACAGAGTAATATGATGACTGGTCTCTTCTCTGTCTGTGACAAGCATGGACGTATTTTGCCGTGAGTGTTTCAGACTCACTGCTCTCTCCCTGCAGGAGCTGCAGTAACTGATCTTTCTCCGGTGTTTTAAATACTGGGTGATGTGTTTGGAATCTGGGGTAGAATATGTTTCATAATTCTCTCCATCGCTCTCACACACACACACACACACACACACACACACACACACACACACACACACACACACACACACACACACACACGCCCCCACATTCATGCGTATTCCTCCTAAACCAAAACCACAAGCCCAAACAGCGAATCAGAGCCTAGCTCAGAAGCAACCACGTTGAATAAAAACATATCCTGAGAGCTATACCCACGCACCCCTGTACCCCCACAAGGCTGTCACCTGCCCAGCACTAGGTGCTTCCATTTATCCCGTTCCCCTGCCGATACGTTAGGCTGTACAAATGTCGGCACACGGGATAGTTTTTCGGACTTCTGACAGATCGGCCTAACCCAAGGAGACTCGGTCAGCGGGCGACGCCAGACCCAAACGGCAACCCTGCGCCGCTCCGCTGCGGGACACCACGGACACTTCCGTGGTGGTGTCACAGCAGCGAACGTGTCTGCAGGTGAGCCGAGTCCCGCGTGAACCTGACCTGCTCACCAGGCGGACCCAGACCTCCGGACCACGAAAAGGAAGTGGGCAGGGGGAGACAGAGGCCGTTAGCCAACAGGACAGAGGCTAATTAAACACTCCCACACAGAGCCCAGAATCTTCTCACCAGAGCTGTCTGACAAAGCCCCTCTTCTAACAGTCAAAAACACACACACACGAAAATCACAAAACATTTTACACAGAATCTTGGCAGTGTCTCTACATTCCGGCAATCTCCTGTGCCCTTTTCTCCCAGCACACACACACAGACGCACACACGTGCACGTACGCCAGCCTGTCCACTCTGGTTAGCGTCCTCCCCTCCGTAGCGTGTCTCCGCTCTTCTGTGTATCCAGAGTTCCCGTTCTGTCCGGTTCGCCCCCGCCTCCCCCGACGCCTCTGGGTTAAACAACACTATTATTAACGTCTTTCCACTAGAGGTTCCCCGCCTCCTCTCCACAAACGACAAATCACCCACCCCTCCTCCGGCATAAATCACACGCGTGTGCGTGTGCAGGACATCCACGCAGGCCCCGCAGTGCAGCTCAACCTTCAGGTCCTCTAAGGCTTCCAGCGCTGATAAGGGCCCTCTTCGTGACTGAGCGGCCTGAACCGTCCGCGGGGCTGCGCCGGAGCCGCTTCACGCTGGGCTCGACTCTCGCGCCGTTTACCCTCTCAAAAAAATACTGTCCCTGCTGACTAATTAATGAAGCTCTTTTAACACTTTTGATGTTATTAGTGGCACTGGACTCCTCGTGGAAGCGTTCGAGGAAGAGCAATATCCCCGGTCCCACTGTGGCGACAAAGCCCTGTACCGGTTATGGCAATGTTAGGTTTTTGTTGGGACATTTCCCACAGTGACTGTTTAACTTCCGGGGGGTTAATTAAAGGAAATACAGAAAGCGATTACAAGTGGGCCTGCTTTATAATTAGACCAGAAAAAGGCTGAATGTCAGCAGGTTTGTGTGATTGCTACTGATTGTGTTGACACCCCCTGCTGGGCCCCAAACCTCACAGCTCGGGAAGTACGGCCAAAACGTACGGCTCGTGACCAAAACGATACGGTGCTGTCTCGCGCTACCGCCATCATCTCCCTCTCGGTTTGTGCGCTCAGCCTTGGTCCTGTGCCACTGCCCGAGACTGCTGTCTGGAATGGCCCGTGCCTTTCTCCGTCCGCAGCCACGTGAACGCCCACACGGTCACGTCCACCCGCAACCGCCCGCAAGCTCGAAAGCGCAGCACGCGGGCGCAGCGGAATCGCTTTTAACGTGTCACAAAGAGATTAACGTCATGACGGAATCATGAAAGGCACGCAGAAACGAATGATCGTTAACACACACACACACACACACACACACACATACACACACTGGCTTCAATGAATTATCGTAGTACTCACACACACACACAAATTATACATCTATCTATCTATCTATCTATCTATCTATCTATCTATCTATCTATCTATCTATCTATCTATCTATCTATCTATCTATCTATCTATATATCTATCTATATATATATCTATATATATATCTATATATATAAACAAAACGCTACATCAAGATCTATTATTAAAAATAGTACCGTCACGCATTGCTGCTAAACTTTTTAATACTGGCTTTTCATAGAGATTGCACACACTACACACACACACTACAGCATGCGAAAACGACCAAAACCGAGGCGATGTAGACCGGCAGCGACTGAGCGCCGCGGCCGTGTGCGCCTGAGGAACCGAACCCTGGCGGGTTAATGCGGCGCTGGAGCGCAGGCGGACACGCGGAGATCAATGCGGCGCTCCAATTAGTCTCGATCGGCAGGCGCGGTGAGATTAGCGGGTGTCGATGAGACGTCCCGCTCCACTGGCCAAACAAAGTCCGCTTACTGAGGGAGCGAGAACGGAGCGAAGGGGAAACAGGAACAATAGGAAATGACATATTTGCAGCGCGTAACGATAGAGGTAATGATCCCCCTCGGAAAGAGAAACGTCTCGAGAAGCAAATTCGGGAAGATCGTTGTTCGCAGACAAATCACTGGATATTGATTTAAATCGTGCAAGAGGATAAATTTTAATTGAGGATGAAAGTCCACAATTAAGCATCCGTAACTTTGTCTCTCCAGCACGATTAACTTAATATCACACTCAGCGTGCACAGAGAGAGAGAGAGAGAGAGAGAGGGGGAGAGAGAGAGAGAGAGGGAGAGAGAGAGAGAGAGAGAGAGAGAGAGAGAGAGAGAGAGAGAGGGAGGAACAGTCTCTATCGGTGCTATGCCTCAGTGCATTGCCGCTGACTGCAGAGGCTCCAACTGAAGTGTGCGCTGGAGGCTGGCCGCGCGCCGAAAGCGAGACGACCTTAGTGATTGAGCGCGCGGGTGGAGCGCGGGTCCGGCATTATACTCGTGTCTCTTCTCACAGGCCCTTTGAATCCTTGCAAGCAGCGAGCGCGAGAGAAGCGGCGAACACAACAGAGCTCATTAAAGCAGCACCCGGCCTTACCTTTCAGCAAGCTGCGGCCTTCCAGCATGCTCCTTGAAAGGCGCAGAGCGTAAAAACTTTGTGAAAATCCCGGCGTGCACTGGGCTTTCAGCCGCATCTCCCCGCGCGTGCCCTATAAGAGAGAACGCGTGATTAGATACCTGCAGACGCGTGACCTGCTCGGTTCCACACGGGAGGCGCGACTAACAACGGCGTACCGTCTCGTGTGTGTTTCACCTGCTCACGCGGCAGACAGCCGACAAACTTCTAAAGGCCCACGAAGAAAACGGCTTAAAAAAGCAAGACTGGACACGCGCGCGGTCGCGTTTATTGACCGTGGGTTTGCTGATGTGGGTCTATATGTGTAATACTGGAGAAAAGAAATTAAGCTGCCAGATAGGAACGCGGCGGTGACGATAGCGTTCGGCCCTGAAGAGGTTCTGATAAGGTTTTAATAAGGTTTAATTCGGGTAGCAGTTTCACACATGCGCGCACCCGCACACACACGACGTCATGTTAAATAATGCAGTGCAAAGAACAAATTCTTATAGCGGGGAAACAGCCCATAAAATGCGTGTAAAGGACGGAAGCTGTGAGAAGCCGATCTGTTCACTGTGTCCTGGATCAGGCGCTGGACGTGCACGGGGTACTGAAGTACCGCTCGAGACGGAGCTAACTTCAGCGTAGCGCTCCGCGTGCTCTCCTCTCCTCCGCCACTTTACGCACAGAGACTGCATGAATATTCAAGAACGCGACGTTCGCTTCCGACCAGGGCACCTCGCGCTCTCCGCAATGTACTACGGACTGGAGCTGACTCGACCGGAGTCGCACGCACCGGGTCCGCGTGCAGTGTCGGTTCGAAAACGAAGAGTGGGGGAGATTTTGTTGCGCAAAAGCCCACGCGTTTCCGTGCCATTAAAAGATGGTTTTCAAAAAGAAAGAATGTCACGAGACTATAAAGGTAATAGACGCAAATACTCGAGGCCGCTCGCTCAGTGGTATTTCCGAGCGATGAGCGCGCAGACACCAGGTCTGTGTTTTCTTGCCGTGTTCCAGTAAAATCTGTATGAAGTCTGCTGCGACGCTGGAAAACCGGTCGGTTTGCAGCGGTTTGACCGCGCGCTGATAATCGCATGTGCCGCGGCGAAGTTCCCGGGCTCGCGCGCTCTATAGACGCGACTTGGAGCATCCACAAGTCATGCGACGCCAACTTTCCCGAGGGTCGCACCGCTCGCTCCGCGTGAATGAAACGGGAGTTGCAGCTGCCCGCCACCAGCAGCCCACCGAGATCACGTTAGTCATTTAGGACTAACAACGTCGATCATCCAGTCCGGTGATCACGCGGCCATTCGCGATGCGATCGCACGCGCGGGAGCCACCGGTCTAATCAGCAAAATCAGCACTATTGTGAGTACCCCGCGCGCGGCACTTAGCGTACGGAGTGTCGGTTCTGTCCGCGCGAAAGAGAGCGAGCATTCTGTGCACCCGCCGCTGCAACACGCGCTGGAGCGTACGGTGCACAGATAAGAACCTTGTCGCGGAAACCTCCGCGTAAAGCGGAAGGAAACCGCGCCATCCTTTCTGCCAGGTAGCTGCTCGGAGTGAGGGCGGAAAGTCTCGAAAGAGGGACTTTGGTGTTTGAACGCGCTGGAACGTTACTCGCCGCGCAGTCTCCGATCTAAACTGCTGGTCCGGTGCATAACGCCTCGGCACTTCAGAAATGTGAGACTCTGTGCCAACGTACCCGAGACGTGTCCAGAAGAACAGATCCGAGCAAGAACAGAACCAAGCCCGTTTTCATCCTTGCGCGCGAGCGGCGGCTGCACAGCGCGGAGTCTTCCCTGTGAGAAACGTTACGTCCCTTCCGTCCGTCCGTCGTCCGCGCTCTTCTCCCGTTATCGCGCTCGCGGTGAAAAAGCTCCTCAGTAGTAAAAGCCCGTGCAGGGTCCTCGCGCACAACTGCAGGTGAAAGCGCTTCTCAGCTCGGCACCAAAGCGCTCGCGAGCGTCATTTCAACCCCTCCCACCGCGGGAGAATCCCATTTAAAGACACACAGTGTTAAAGGCACTCGCTCGATCAGCGCAACTCCAGCGCGCATGGAAAAGGGTGCATATGGAAGCGAGATTCACTGGCCGCATTTAGGAGGTTTGGTTTTTAAAAAAGGGCCTGCACGCGCGGAATTCTCATCTCCGCAATCTGAGAAGCGCGTGAGTTGATTTGAGAGAGAGAGAGAAACAGAGAGAGAGAGAGAGAGAGAGCGTGCAGCTGCCTAACAATTCCAACACGATCTCCTCCAGCGACTCCCTGTGAGAGATGGAAATTGCGCAGAGAGGTTTTGTTGCTTTGTGTTTGTTTGTTTGTTTGTTTGTTTGTTGTTGGGGGTTGCTTTTCTTTCCTCCTGCGGTGTTCTAAGTAACACTGACGCATTCTCCATCTCGTGCGACTGGACCACATTCCGTCACCACCCGGAAAAAGATAAGAAGAGCAGCAAAGCGCGCGGCTAATCCCATCAAAGCGTCACGCACTCGAAGCCTTTCCACGCTTAGATCTGTGAATGATTGTCCGTCATTATCGGACGATGCGGCATCATTCTGGCGTACAATAAGCACAGCGGACGCATGCAAAAATGTTGAAATCTATATTAATATCACAGATGTATGACCTTAACACTAACAGTGTTAACAGCATCACCGGAAAGAACGAATGTGTGTGTTTCATTTTAAAAAGGCCTTACAAATAAACACACACACACACACACACACACACACACACACACACACACACACACACACTTTAAACTATCATCATGTTAAACAGTGCAGTGCAATGAACAACACTATAGTTGTGTTGTATATTGATATTTGTTAGATATTTGTGTTTGTTGATTATTATTGCCACTATGAAGCTGTGCTTTTTGCTTATTTTTACAAAAACAATGAATTATAAATAAATTAAATATTTTACCTTTAAATTTTATTTAAATGTTTAATTTATAATATCTGTCATCATAGACACATCCGTTAGTCCAACAAAACAAATAGCTAAACATTCACACACACACGGACACACATGCTCTGAGCAGAATTCCATGTATAAATACTATTAGGTATTTGATAGTAACCTGGAGACAGGTGAAACAGTTCAATACTCCAGTGACATGGAATGAGGAACTGTAATCCGATTGGGCGAAGTGGATGATGAGCATGTGGTGTGTCCTTCCAAAGGCTCCTGGGAATTTGAGTCCCTTTAACTACTCAACTGAGTCAGCAGGTGACTGAATATTGTCTTGGGGGCGGGGGGTATCAGTACCCCCTGTGGTGGATATAAGTTTTCTTTAGTCTTGATTAAGAAACAAAGTCTTCGTGAAGTTTTAGCATTCATAGCCAGGGCACGAGCATTTATTCAGCATAAAACATCTTCCAAAGAAGACACTTAAGACAATAAATTTAAAGGTCCTAACATGGATGTTGTTACCCTTCACTGGTCATTGGAGTAAAAGACCACAAAAAGAGATATATGATATGCTAACAGGTGAGTTCCTGCATGCATCAGGGGCTATGAATCCTTGCATTATCCCTGTTCCCGGGGACACCCCCAGGAAGAGGAGCTGACCTATCAGGACAGCAATAGTGGATACCAGGGTCTCAAACATCTCAAACATCACCAGACCAGGGTCTCAAACATCACTAGACCAGGGTCTCAAACATCACGAGCAGACACCCATCTCTGTTCCTCAGGGCCATACCCCTCCAAATCAACAACATTTTGAAACTGACCCTTCTCCACCTTGAGTCCAGCAGCCTAGGAACTGTCAGAGCAGCACCTACTTCCGACGGCACGTCCTCAGGCACGGCCTTGCCACGACCTGGAGCCACACAAAATTAACACGAGACGCGATACTGGCTTGGCCGAGCAAGCTTGAAAGAAACTTTGTTAACCTTTTCGAGGATCCTAACGGGACCAAGGCACCTTAAGCAGGAGTTTCCTGCTAACTTCCTCAAACCTGAAGTTCTTAGCTGACAGCCCAACACGGTTGTTGAGGTGGACCTGTCTGAGCCTCGTTCCTCTGCTGAGGGCCTCCCACACCCCCACGCTGGTACATCCATGCCGTCCACAGTCCATGGCATGAGAGCGGGTGGTAACCTAGTGGAGAGGAAGATGGTATCCACAAACCTGTGGATATCAGCCAGCATGTTTTCCCACCAGTACCGCTAGCAGGAAACTGCTGTGTGCTGGTCTCTCCGGCCAGCCAGACGAGATTGAGGAAGGAGCTATATAATGAAATGCCCTC
>NC_049558.1:11122444-11124944 GCF_013358815.1 Electrophorus electricus | reverse complement strand
TGATAATAAAAACGCATTACAGAAAGAAAATGTCACGTCGGCCATCAGGAGAAAGCCGAAGCAAACAAACAAAACTAAAAACGCACGCTTTTCTGACACCAGAACGTCAGTCATCGTGTTCTGACAGCGTTTTCTGGAGAAGATGCCTCAGTGCCAAGATCCAAAATGTTGGCGAGTGAATGACAGAAGTGAAGGCCGGAGCTGCCGAGGGTTATGGGAAATGGAGGCACTGAGATTCCTCTTTTGCAATATGTCACAACATTCTTGATCACTGCTGGAAGGACTTTAAGCTAAAACTTCTGACTTTTCTGCCATGAGAAATCTATCGTTCTGTTTTATGTGCAGTTTAAGTGTGTGTGGGGGGGTGCAAATGAGAGAGAGGCAGAGAGTGAAAGAGAGAGTGTGTGTGTGTGTGTGTGTGTGTGTGTGTGTGTAAGTATAACTGTGTGACATTCAAATACACACACACACACACACACACACACACACAGACTCCAAAGCTCTTTTCCAAATCTACTACCTTCCAGCTCCATTTTCCCCGTCTTTCTTGGGGGTCGGAGCAGGTCTGACCCGGCAGTACCTGCACCCCACGCCCCATGGTCCACACCATGGGCTGTAACCGGCACTGCTAGTACAGCTCCTGGTCTCTCCTCCATCCACACCTCCACCCACGGCCTCATCAGTCATTCAACCTACACACCACTGCCACATTCCTGTGCTACTGCTCGTGTGGTTCACTTCCACACACACACACACACACACAAGCATATGGTGTGCTTTCCGGCATTTTTAATCTGTAAAAATATTCATTCTACGGCATTTATATTTAAACCAGGACTGAGGAGGCATCACACACCTGGGAAAACCAGGAGAAGAAGAACCCAGGACCTGAAAATTAAACAGAAAGAAAAACAATAATATTATAATATTCACAGTTTTACAACGATGCACCTAAATATCTCATTTCTGATTACAAACCTATACACAATAACGAACATTCAGGAAGAAACAAATCTCTGACGCACACACACACTCACACAAAAGTTAGTAATGAAATGGCTGTTGAGAAAAGACGTCTTTATGATTGCTTTGATTGTATTTTCACCCTTAAGCGCTTTTCAGAAATTAGTTTTGCAGAGAGTGCGTGCGAGCTGGGTTCGGTCTGCACGTCTGGCGGGTGAGTGCAGATGTGAAAGCCAGCACCTTTCCCGGGCAGATGCAGAGCGACTCCATTCGGTTATCAGCACGTTTCTCCAATAAAACACCAGCTGGATGCGTGAAATAGATTAGTTCAGGGCCACGCTAAATTATTAAAGCACTCCCAAGGAACGGGTCCCCGATCACCTTGGAGAGAGACACGTTAGATAGATAGATAGATAGATAGATAGATAGATAGATAGATAGATAGATAGATAGATAGATAGATAGATAGATAGATAGATAGATAGATAGATAGATAGATAGATAGATAGATAGATAGATAGATAGTGAGAGTGACATAGAGTGAGAGTGAGAGAGTTTTAAGGGCGTGTTGAGGGACACGACACTCGTTCCGCACGGTCATCTCACTTACGTTCCAGATGTCAGATGCTGCAGTAGAACTTCTTTGAGACCGATGAGATCTTCGAAGATTTTATGAAAGCATGTTTGGAGTAAAAGTCAGATTGGATTGATGCCAAATCACCGCACCTCAGATCATATTAACACACTACACACCCTAAACTTCAGGTTAAGCAGGACAAAACCAAAATATTTGCATGTTTCACTCCTCTTCATTTTTATAGGGGTTTTGTTGTAGTTGGGAACAATCGTGTGTTGGAAGGATTGAAGCAAATGACATTATGAAATCCACATACACAAAGAGTACGGCGTAAACTCTGGGCAGCAAAAGGTCCGGATTCATTTCTCAGGAGCATGGAGTGAGACAAAGCTGCTACTTGGGCCCAATATTATTCCACATTTACATCAATGAACTGGCTATCATTTTAAAATGCTCTGCAGTGTCAGGTCTCACTCGACGCGACTCAGAGATCATACTTCCTGGTACTGCTCGCTACAGCAGAGCACAAACTTTAGAGAGAGAGGTAAAGATTAGTTTGACCGGATACGTTGATCTGGAAGCCAATGAACTGAGATAAAAATTCAAATTCAAATGTGTCTGAGATGGTTTGGGTCTGTTGTAAGTCTGATTCTGCTGTGGCGTGGTGAGGTGTGTGTGGGACTCAAACACAACGTCACCCAGTCGATCAAACATACCGCTGGAACTATGCACACTGGAGTTAGTAAAAGTGTCCTGCAAGTGCACAGAAAACAACAAATAAATAACTAACAACTAATAATGAATGACTATGGAACGCATGTCGGCCCGAGTGCCAAAGGGCGTGGAGCAGGACGCACAGACTTCCTCGACAGGGACGAACATTTAATGGAAACATATAAACACAACGGCACTCACACGTATTACAGAATCGGAACATGAAACGGTTAACAATAAACAGGC
>NC_049558.1:11097444-11114944 GCF_013358815.1 Electrophorus electricus | reverse complement strand
CTGCGGACCTCACACTGTCCCTAACTCAACACTGCAGACCTCACACTGTCCCTAACTCAACACTGCAGACCTCACACTGTCCCTAACTCAACACTGCGGACCTCACACTGTCCCTAACTCAACACTGCGGACCCCACACTGTCCCTAACTCAACACTGCGGACCTCACACTGTCCCTAACTCAACACTGCGGACCTCACACTGTCCCTAACTCAACACTGCGGACCCCACACTGTCCCTAACTCAACACCGCGGACCTCACACTGCCCCTAACTCAACACTGCGGACCTCACACTGCCCCTAACTCAACACTGCGGACCCCACACTGTCCCTAAATCAACACTGCGGACCTCACACTGTCCCTAACTCAACACTGCGGACCCCACACTGTCCCTAAATCAACACTGCGGACCCCACACTGTCCCTAACTCAACACTGCGGACCTCACACTGTCCCTAACTCAACACTGCGGACCTCACACTGTCCCTAACTCAACACTGCGGACCTCACACTGTCCCTAACTCAACACTGCGGACCTCACACTGTCCCTAACTCAACACTGCAGACCTCACACTGTCCCTAACTCAACACTGCAGACCTCACACTGTCCCTAACTCAACACTGCGGACCTCACACTGTCCCTAACTCAACACTGCGGACCCCACACTGTCCCTAACTCAACACTGCGGACCTCACACTGTCCCTAACTCAACACTGCGGACCTCACACTGTCCCTAACTCAACACTGCGGACCCCACACTGTCCCTAACTCAACACCGCGGACCTCACACTGCCCCTAACTCAACACTGCGGACCTCACACTGCCCCTAACTCAACACTGCGGACCCCACACTGTCCCTAAATCAACACTGCGGACCTCACACTGTCCCTAACTCAACACTGCGGACCCCACACTGTCCCTAAATCAACACTGCGGACCCCACACTGTCCCTAACTCAACACTGCGGACCTCACACTGTCCCTAAATCAACACTGCGGACCTCACACTGTCCCTAACTCAACACTGCGGACCCCACACTGTCCCTAAATCAACACTGCGGACCCCACACTGTCCCTAACTCAACACTGCGGACCTCACACTGTCCCTAACTCAACACTGCGGACCTCACACTGTCCCTAACTCAACACTGCGGACCTCACACTGTCCCTAACTCAACACTGCGGACCTCACACTGTCCCTAACTCAACACTGCGGACCCCACACTGTCCCTAACTCAACACTGCGGACCCCACACTGTCCCTAACTCAACACCGCGGACCTCACACTGTCCCTAACTCAACACCGCGGACCCCACACTGTCCATAACTCAACACTGCAGACCCCACACTGTCCCTAACTCAACACTGCAGACCCCACACTGTCCCTAACTCAACACTGCAGACCTCACACTGTCCCTAACTCAACACTGCAGACTCCACACTGTCATTAACTCAACACTGCAGACCCAGTGCTCTCTAACTCATCACAGATGACTCTTCTCACCAGCTCATCACCCAGGTCATCCCCCTGGACAGATAGTCTGTTTTGTTTCTGTTTAGTCGGATCCTTTGTTTGTTTGTTTGTCATGAAATAACAATAATCACGTATCTAATACTGCATCTCAAGTGCAGTGTTTTAGGAGGCGGAGCTCCACGTTTCCAAGCAGGTCACGTACTGCCACCGGAGATGGACAGCTCTGATTGGCTCACATCAGCATGGCTCAGTGCTGTCCTGTTCCTCCGTGTGGAGAGACAGCAGCTGATGTGCTAATGTCGGAAGATCTTGCTGGTGTCTTCTCTTCTCTCGTACCTTTCTCCTTTCGTACGACTGATTCCATTTTTATGACCATCCTGCCATGCTCAACTCGCCTTTGTGAAGCATCGCCATGGTGAATAGCAGAAGGTCACGCATCATTGTCTCAGTAACGGCAGGGAGGTCAGAGAGAAAAGGCTTCAGGAAGCACAGAGCCCAGGTGAGGAAGACCTTGAGGAAGTGTTACAGGGAAAAGAAAGGTTCCTTGTAAGGGAACAGTATTATACAGTGCTGAAGACTTCAACTGGAAAATTCCCATTACTGGGGAATTATGATGAGATCCCAGAATGACAGAAATCCACATTAACTATGCAACATATCAGTCTTTCCTCTGTTCGGAGTACTCATAGTGTTGTAGGGCTTTCATTTCTTTATTTTAATGCAACTTTAACATGCCTTTAATAAGCCAGCACTGCCTAGAAACTCCAGAAACTCTGTTGGGTTATGAGGATGGATCAAATATAGCGCTCGCCAAAGTCTCTTAATGACAGTTAAGATAAAAGACCAACAGGCCAATGAGGAGAGACGAAGCCGACAGCAGCTTACAGCGTCTTCTAAGCCACCTGTTCTCTGAAAGTCTGAGGGTTTAGAATCTCCTTGTTACTTGGCTTTAATCCCTCCCCTTCCTCGACACGAGTAAGATGAAGGAGCGCGTTAGTCTTCGCTGGTTTTGTCTGTCCGTCCTGCGACGTCAACTTGGCCAGCGTCTCTACGGCACGTGGAGCGCTTAATGTGGGATCTGGGCTAACGGAGTCAAACAGGAAGCGCAAATAAGAACAGATGGTGTGAAAACGCTAAAAACAGAGCTTTACGTTCGCTCAACAAGCCAGCTCCCACGAGACTCGGCGGGGGGGATTATTCCACTTAATTGCTGAGCTGGGGTCAGCACTGCCCTCTGTCTCCTGGGTAGTGGAGGCCAGTCAACACACCCACTCCCAGCAAGAGTTTCCCGATTGTAGGCCTGTTCCGTTTGATGTGGGATTTAGCATTAGCAAACACAGAATTCCAAGCCCTCCCTCCGTCCAGTTAAATTAACTAGATGTTACAGACATAATTCAAGTTCCTCATAACTAATTGATGTTGCCAAGTAAAAACGTAAAACCACAGAGCGAGATCAGAGGGTCCGTTGCTTTTATTTACACTCAGAAGTGTCACGGGCGAGAGAGGAGCAGTCAGTTTAATCACAAACACCCAACGTGCGCCTGCTACACGCTCCTGTCAGCCTTCCTGAAATACACAGTACCACACACTACTGCGTCGGCCCGAGTGCCACAGGGCAAGCAGCAGTACGCTCAGACCTCCCTCGACGCAGACAGACATTTATTAACGTAACAAACGATAAACGATAAACGTTAACGACACTCACGTGTAACAGTCCAGTGCAGCGTGAACACAGGCACGGCAGAAACGTAAACAACCAGTACAAGCAGTAAACAAGGCAGGAACGTATACACATAACAGGAATGTATACACATGTACAATGACCGACATCAAACACACACACACACACACACACACACAGGGGTTTAAATACATACATAAATGAAACAAATAACCGGGTGTGTATTAACTGGGCGGGGGGGATATGGTTTCAAACAAGACACAAGTCACAATGAACATGGTGGGCCGTACCACGTGATCTGGGAAGGGGCACTTTATTGTCGCAACTACAAGATGCACAGGACACATGTGTTAGCTTAACCTTTCAAAACCCAGGGTATCCCCTGAACTAGAACAGCCTACCCAGAATTGTGGATCCACAATACAAATACATTATTTGGCTTACTGAGGCCTTGGGTTCTTTCAAAGCGTGCGTCGGAAATGACTGTTTGGTAGGTCTGTGACACGTTGTAACATGTCATCCCAATGAGAAATACTGTTTTTCATAAGTAGTATTAACCACAAACATGACTGTTCAGCTGAAAAAGGTGTGGTCAGTTGTGCCTGCAAAGATGAAAAAAATGTTTCTAACATCTATTGTTGCGTGTGAATAAAATTAAATTACTCCATAATATTCTATAATACTCTACAATACTCGTATACTCTATAGTCGCTCTAATTCTCAGTGCTACTTCAGATGATGAACTGAGCAACTGAAAATCCTGTTTGGCAACAGTCACATCTGAAGCAAGAACCAAATTAAAGAATCAATCAAATTAAAGAATCAGTGCAAACAGAAGCTCATACGGGTGTTGGATACTTGTAAAATGTTTAATATTAACCCATGACAAGTCACCAGAAACTGCACGCACTGTTCTCTCCACCACTGCCTGGTTTAATAAAGGTTTAATACACGCTACTCTGCAGTCTGTGTCAAGCGCCACAAATCCAGCAGAACTTCCTCAAATCTGACTCAAATCTCTTAGAAAAGTGATTCAAACGCATTTCCAAAATGACCATCTGTTAAATTTCTACCTCTTGTCCCAAATTATTTCTAGGAGTCTTTTAAATATACTAAATTGAATGAGTGTCCTTGGATTAAGATCAGCTAATCCTCTCTGGGAAAAGCGTTCCAAGGTGTCCCATAAGGAAAATCCTGTTATTAATCAAAATCCGTGTCAGACTCAGTTAGACCCAGACCTGAAATGTCCATGTCTTCATTAAGATAATGGTTCCACCAGGGAATACTCAGAGGCCTACGAGAAGCCCGACATGGTCTGCCCCCCTCCCAAAAGTCTTGTGGGTAATTACTGGATTCATTATCCTCCGCTGGTTGATCGGTTAGGGCCATCGAACCTTCTCGCAGCCGCGAGCTCGGAGGGTAAAGTAGCACTGCTCCCACATGCTGCCACAACAGAACACAGGGAATATTTATATTGCCCTCGCAAAGAAGAGTAAAGTGGGTCAGAAATGCAGGAAACTGGGTGTTCCCGGGGAAATCTCGGCACTAGGTGCAGTAGGTTCTGCAGTTGTCGGAACTGAATGTGTTTCTTTCTGGTTGGGTGCAGAAGCTGCTCTTTGCTCCTCCATCAAAAGGACGAGAATGTATCCTTTACGACAGGCTAGACAGCCCTTCTACCACACACCACCGGCATTTACGGGCGTCTTCGACCCTGTACAGCATGTCGTATTTCCGGGCCTGGATTTTCGAATTACTGGCGGTTAACCAAACACTTGCCACTTTGTGAATACTTGACCCCCAGGCAAAGAAGGGCAGGAAATCAGTAGTACCTTCATCCCAAGGGCCAGGATTACCATAATCTATGCTCCAAGACCTGAAGTCGCTACAGGTGATTATGAATTCCAGGACTGGATTTTTGATCCAAGGTCCAGAGTTAATGACTTCTGCTGTAAGTAATATAACCCAAGTCCATCAAAGAGCTATGCTGATCCCAGAGCAGTGGTTTTCCACAGTAGTGATTTTCTAGAGCACTGGTTTTCCAGAGTAGTGATTTTCCAGGGAAGTGGTTTTCTGCATTCAGGAACTAGCAGCGGAAACTGCAGTTAAATCAGTTGAACTGATTTGGGTTTCATGAATGCCTTTATAGAACAGAACAAGTACTTGATGTCAAGTTGTATGTAGTCAGATGGGTCAGACGCTGTTGGGAGGAAGAAGGGAGTTGTTTACAGGTGAGTACGCAGCCCACTACTGAGAACAGGAAGTGACCAGCATGTATGAAAGCCTCTATAGTGGATCACGTTCTGCATCCACATACCGTCGGAGTAACTGTCCTGTGCAGCTTTTCGAATTTATATAGGAAACGTGATGTAGTCGTGATGTGTGACGGCCCAGGTGCCGCAGGGCTCGGAGCAGGACGCACAAACGTTTATTAACACGAGACGAAACACGAATAAACATTAACGGCACTCACACACAAACCAGCGCGGCGCGGCACGAACGATGAACGACAAAGAGAACCGTAAGCGCGAGCAGCGAACAATACACATGCGCACGATCTACAGTCACTGCCGCGACGGTTTCGATACGCACATAAATGACGTGTGCAACCAGGGGCACTTGTACGAAACGAGGGGGCGTGGCTACCAACAAGGGGCGTGGCTCTGGACAAGGGGGCGTGGTTACCAACAAGGGGGCGGTCACAGAGAGAACAGAGCCCACAGCGCATAGTGTGCGGATAGGGAGTTACATGACGTAGTTGTGATTTGACATTTCCATGTTATTTCAATAGTAAACAGAGAGAATTTTTCCACCACGTTTTCTCACATTTATCTAATTTTTTACACATTTGCATATACATATACATTGAGTTGCCATTAGATTCTTCACCTCATGTGAGGTGTAAAAATAATAATCACTTTTTTGGAGGTAAAAATGACTTGTTGCTTCTTTAAAGGGTCCAGCTAACCTCTAAGCTCTAACCTCTACCCTCTGGTCAAAAGCAGGTCATCATGAAAAGGGACAGTGTGTAACAGTGGTGTCAGAAACACAATCACATGGAAAATGACATGTGAGCCAACTAAGTCCAGATTCAGAGCAGGTGGACCCAGCAAAGTCGCTATTAATTTAGATTCTTTTCTACGTTTTAGAAAATTGAAGGTATTAATGGGCTATTAGCTGTGGTGCTCCATTTTCTGTTGGCATAAGTGTTCCTGGTTGTTTGTGTTTGAGGGACCCATTAAAGAGAAGATTCAGTACATGTAAAAGGCGTTTAAAGCCAATCACCACTCAGGGGCTTCAAAGACCCCAACATCAAAGTACTTCCGTATCCTCTATCTCTCTCTCACACACACACAGACACACAAACACACACACACACTCACACACAAACACTCACACACACACTCACACGCACACGCACATACTCACACTCACATTCTCACACACACACACACACACACACACACACACACACACACACACACTCACTCACACACACACACACACACACACTCACACGCACACGCACATACTCACACTCACATTCTCACACACACACACACACACACACACACACACACACACACACACACACACACACACACACACACACTCACACACACACAAACATTCTCTCTCCTCCTCTGCCTCATGTGGTCATGTCACTCCAACCCAGCTAAAGACTCTGCTGTTCAATAGCAATTCTCACTGGCAGGTTTTCTGTACAGGTTCACGTCCAAGTCTGAGCATTTCATTTCAGCAGTTCACAAAGAGGCGTGCAAAACCACACAGGGCCTTGATGTACCAGGGAAATTTAAATGAATTATATTTGTTAATGTTCTCATTTAATAATAGCAGAAAAAAAGTTTGGAATTCACCAGATGTCTACATGAATTGGCTTCTACAATGTGATCACAACATCATCAGAATATAATTATATGATAAATAAATAAATAAAGACAAGCTTATTCAATGAATAATGTGCAACATTTTGTAGTGACATGTCTATATAACAAATAATGAATAACTAATGTACGTGACGTTATATTTAGTAACTAGATGAAGCTCTTTGATTGGCCAACGTACTTCAGATGCTCCCCGTGAACCCACCTGTTTCACACCATGCTGAGTCAATGGCACTGATGTCAGAGCTGTGATTTCACCATCGTAAAATGTGACATTTCTTCTGTTTTGGCCGCTTCTTTCTCACTTTACACCTCTGTTGTTGTATCGTATTCATGCTGCATTACACAACACTTTCTGAACCGGAGGTCACTTTTGAATGTGCGCTCGGACTTTGCCGGCCCTCCAGGGCTGCACAGATCCTGAAGAATCAAAGCGTCTCCAACCCAACCCCACCCGGGCCTTGCTGCTCTGAGCAACTTTCTGTTTGGGTATACAGTGTTCTGTTCTTTCCAAGCACAACACTGCGCACATCCATGGAAAAGTGAAACTTTTAAACTTTTGACTCATCTGTTCAGAAAAAAAGAAACGTTCCAGTGTGTGCCGCGGAAACTTCCGGGGAGATGTTCACCAAGCCAAGAGGGTCACGGTGCATTCCCGTGACTCTTCTTCAGCGTTGCTATCTCGCTCTCGCGGACATAGAGGTTATCAAGGACGAGTGAAGTCTGAACGTTGTTGCTCTGAGGCTCCTGGTCACGGGCGTTAGGATTCGGCGCCGGTGCTGATCTCGAGCTCGCTGGGCTCCTAAGAAGAGAGTGGCAACCGTGTGGAATTTCTTCCGTTTGTAATCAGCTCGACTGTGGGGTGAAGGAGGGCCCAAACCTTTGGAAATCCACGTATCACTGCGTCCATTCATACCACGGCCCTCAGAAATCTTTGACTGGGTGGTTTTCAACCTAAGCAACACTCAAAACACAGCGTATCGGAATATGAGAGGGAAAAACAAACAAGGGAGCAGCAGCTCTGACATGATGGGAATTCCTCAGTTTGGTGTTATCCTATAGTTTCACATACCATCAGTGACACCCACTGTTTAGGCAAACCATGTGTTCAGTTAGGTTATGGTGTTGTTTATTAACCATGTGTTCAGTTAGGTTATGGTGTTGTTTATTAACCATGTGTTCAGTTAGGTTATGGTGTTGTTTATTAACCATGTATTCAGTTAGGTTTTGGTGTTGTTTATTAACCATGTGTTCAGTTAGGTTATGGTGTTGTTTATTAACCATGTATTCAGTTAGGTTATGGTGTTGTTTATTAACCATGTGTTCAGTTAGGTTATGTTGATGTCATTCATAGCAAAATAAAAGTCCTCAACATTCTTTCTGAACTAAGTTCCAACTATTGTCCTGGCCCTCAAACACGTCCTGCTAATCCACTCTGCCATCTTAGATTGTTGCAGAGGGACATTTCAAAGGCTGACACTGTGCATTCTCCTTCTGAGTGTAATTAAAACCACAAATAAAAGCTGGCATTGTAAAAACAACACCCAACCAAATGAAAATAGACAGTAACAAACTAAACAAAGACATTATCCTATAACATCCCACAAAACAGTGAAGAAGAGTAGTACAGATGCACGGCACTCACCGTGGCGTTTCCGCTGAAACTACGGCACTGCCCATCAATACACCCTGTAAACATCTCCACTGTCAATTACTGTGAGCCCTACTTAACTGTGGTTTCCAGAGTGCTCTCCAGGCTGGGATAGAGCTCTCCCCCAGAGCCAAGGCATTTCTGCGATACAGAGAGAGATTGTAGGGGAGTATTCTTTTACTACCATACACTCACCTGCAGTGTTCATATTTATATATATATATATATATATATATATATATATATATATATATATATATATATATATATATATATATATATATATATATTCAAAATTGTAGTGAAGTACAAGGTTTCCACAGAAACAGGATGTTATTTCATGTTGTTTTGGACAGATGTCTTTCATCAGATGTGCAATATACACACACACACACACACACACACACACACACGCGCACACATGTGCGCGCGCTGATACTGTAAAGGCAGGAATTTCTTCACTGAATGAAGCTCATTTATGGAGTAAAATGCTGAACAAACACTGTCTATAAAACACTGCACTCTTCCGTATCACATCTGTTTGCACCCTCCCTCCCTCTCTCTCTCTCCCTCTCCCTCTCTCTCTCCCTCCCTCTCTCTCTCTCTCTCCCTCTCTCTCTCCCTCCCTCTCTCTCTCTCTCTCCCTCTCTCTCTCCCTCCCTCTCTCTCTCTCTCTCTCTCTCTCTCCCTCTCTCTCTCTCTCTCTCTCTCTCTCTCCCTCTCTCTCCCTCCCTCTCTCTCTCTCTCTCTCTGTAAAGTTCACCCTCTTTTCTCTCTGATTGTTGGAGTGAGAGCGTTTACCCTGAAGAACACAGATCATGGAAGCCGTCTGCTCATCCAGACATCTGCCTGGTGGCCTTCACAGCCAATGAAATTGGACCTCCAGAAATGGCTTTGGACAAAGAAATGTAGAATGTGAAGGCCCTCATAACATGCAAATTACAATGCAATTACAATCACAACTGTAATTAAGAATGAATGGACGTAACGTCACCCAGTGTTATCCTGCCCTGTTCAAGTCATATACCAACCGTCAAATAGTGGCTACGCCAAAGAGAAATATCTGAAAATGGTAGAGTGAGAAAACCTTTCTCTGGAAGACTCACACAGCCATTTCTTGACATGTTTTGTACACCACTCTAGACTTTTCTCCACACTGTTGATAATGCGGTTGCCTAATCTCCGCACGTCAGGAGGAAGACGAGCTATGAGGAGAAGGGTTCGCGTGACTGGCCTCCACAGTGATGTTCACAAGCTAGGAACCTGGTCCTCAAAAGACATTTCTGTCACCTTTGAGTGGTTAAAGATTCCACATGTCTGCGATCTTTCTTCAGGCAAATCAATGGCTGGAGAAGTAAATTTGGTATATCATCATGTCCAGTCTCTGATTTTCATGAAGGTTTAGGAAAAATATGTAACGAGTTTTTATTTTGTTTATTTTAGTCTCTCTGGAATTTTTTTTTCATGATGACAGATAATCAATTTATTTGTTTGTTTGTTTGTTTGCTCTGATATTTGCATTAGTACGTAGAAACTGACGGAAGATCTCTGCTGTAAATCCTGAGGATGAATTCAGTCACATTTAATTATGTGAAGAATATATAAATAGATGAGTATATAGAGCTATTCTAACCTAGAACATCTATAACCTAGAACATCTACTCTAACCTAGAACATCTACTCTAACCTAAAAACATCTATAACCTAGAACATCTACTCTAACCTAGTCAGGCTGTGCTCAGCAGAAGAGAGTCACTGTTATTGTAGACAAACCATGTGCAGGACATTGTAGAGGCCTTTCACAGTCAGAAGATCCCCTAATGTGGAACATTCTCATGGATGTGAACTAGTATTTAGGCAAATGGACAAATAAACAATAAAGATTTTCAAGCATGTGTGTGTGTGTGTGTGTGTGTGTGTGGTCAGACCTGAAGACTACATATGTGTTTCTTCAGTAGATTGTCCAGCTTTTGAAGCAGAAAGCGTCTTCTCCTTCAACACCCCCAGGAGAACTGCGTCTTGGCTGGGTAGGACACTCTGGGGGTAGGGCTCCTCACAGAGCTGTCAGGAGGTGTTTCCTGAGCACAGGAGGAAAGTGGAACTCTCCTGGCTTAAATAACACCTGCTCTTTCAGTTTGCTGTTCTGGGCCTGTCCTCTCCCACAAGCCGGTCCTGGTACAGAATTCCCTTCATGCGTCCTCTTCATCTTCCGCTGTCGCATGGTCAAATCGACGGTGAGTAAACAGAGAGGCAGGCAGCGTGACATCTAGTAACTTCCACGTGAAAGCACAAACACAACCTCTCTGAGGGCTATTGTTCCTCCTGGATGTTATTACGCCTCTTTGATTGGGTCATGGAGGTCTTACAAGATTAATAATGTATCCATAAAAACAGGAAATCAGGTTTGTGCCGGGCTGGCACAGATGGCCAATCAGATCGTCTCATCGGCGAGCTCCCTATGATACACGCTCTCAAAGCAACATACCTCTAACGATTCTGCCACTCTTAAACTTTTAAAGTGATATGTTATTCATAGCGTCTCAGTATGTGATAACACGTTCACACACACACACACACACACACACACACACACACACACACACACACACACACGCACACATGCTTATCATTGGACCAGTATGAGCTAACTTAGAACATTGCATAATCAAGCCCTGGGATGAGGGCATTTAGGGTGTTGTGACTGTGAGTGAGTGAGTGTGTGTGTCTCATTTTAAGTGTGTGAATGTGTTTGTGTTTATGTGTGTGTGAGAGAGAGGGTGTGAATGTGCATGTATATGTGAACGTGAGCATGAGTGTGCGTGTGAGTGTGTGAACGCTCGTGTGAAGGTTATATGGTAAAAAGAAGAAGAAAATTAAAATTTTAAAAATGTAATTTACATTTATAATAATAATTCTAATGACAAGTGCAATTCTGTGATTGGCAGAAACAGATCTCTGCGTTTATTCCTGACAGCTACAGGCAGTAGGCTAGTAGCGCTGGTTCAACTGAGTTCAAACTGGGATTAGCTGAAAAGTTGAAACCCAAGGAATTTTTGATCAGAAACCAACAGGACTCAACTGATCAATTGCACCCTGAAATGTGAGGTGTTTGGATCTGTAGAGACTGGAGGGGTAGACAGTATCCATATCCTTGCCAAGTGTGTGTGTGTGCGTGTGTGTGTGTGTGCGTGGGTGTGTGTGTGCGTGTGTGTGTGTGTGTGTGCGTGGGTGTGTGTGTGTGTGCGTGGGTGTGTGTGTGTGTGTGTGTGTGTGTGTGTGTGCGTGTGTGTGTGTGTGTGGGTGTGTGTGCGTGTGTGTGTGTGTGTGTGTGTGCGTGGGTGGGTGTGCGTGTGTGTGTGTGTGTGTGGGTGTGCGTGTGTGTGTGTGCGTGGGGGTGCGTGTGTGTGTGTGTGTGCGTGGGTGTGTGTGCGTGGGTGTGTGTGTGTGTGTGCGTGGGTGTGTGTGTGTGCGTGTGTGTGTGTGTGTGTGTGTGTGTGCGTGTGTGTGTGTGTGCGTGGGTGGGTGTGCGTGTGTGTGTGTGCGTGGGTGTGTGTGTGTGCGTGGGTGTGTGTGTGTGTGTGTGTGTGCGTGTGTGTGTGTGGGGTGTGTGTGTGTGTGTGTGTGCTGGTCTCCTATGCTTCTGGTATCCCTGTGTAGCCCCTGATGATATCATCCACTTTTCCCACTACTATAACATGACCACCAGGGGGCGCTGTTCTGGAGGCCTCCTGTTGTTTTGTGTTTTCCATTGCTTTTGTTGTTAGTTCACTTGTTAGCAACCTGCTGTTCTGGTTTTGACCTCATTCCCTTGTGCTATTCCGTGTAGGTGATTGGACTGCCCTTTTTAGACATTCCCTTGTATTATTCGTGTAGGTGATTGGACTGCCCTTTTTAGACATTCCCTCATATAACTGTATAAGTTCCACTCCCTGTTTGAGTGTCACACCAGGTGTGCGGTCGGCTGCTGTTTGCTTGTTTTGTGTTTATTCAGGGATATAGGCAAGTGTGTGTCTTTGGTTTCACTTTTTGTTCGGTGCAGGGAAGTTAGACGCTCCTTGGATAGTCAGTGTGGGGTTTTTCTTTTTGGCGAGTGCCGTCCCAGTCTGTCTGGAATGTTTGTTTCTATACGTCTGTTCACTGAGTCGTTTGTGGGTTGTTTCTCATCCTCTGTTAGAGATGATTCCCTTTTCTTTGTTTCACAATTCCACACTCTTTCTGTTACAGCTCAGCATAGAAGGGGTCGTATACCAGTCTACATACCAGTCTGTAGTACATACCAGTCTGTATCAGTCTACATACCAGTCTGTACCTGTCTACAGTAAAAACCAGTCTGTATCAGTCTACATACCAGTCTGTACCTGTCTACAGTAAAAACCAGTCTGTATCAGTCTACATACCAGTCTGTACCTGTCTACAGTAAAAACCAGTCTGTATCAGTCTACATACCAGTCTGTACCTGTCTACAGTAAAAACCAGTCTGTATCAGTCTACATACCAGTCTGTACCTGTCTACAGTAAAAACCAGTCTGTATCAGTCTACATACCAGTCTGTACCTGTCTACAGTAAAAACCAGTCTGTATCAGTCTACATACCAGTCTGTACCTGTCTACAGTACATACCAGTTTGTATCAGTCTACATACCAGTCTGTACCTGTCTACAGTAAAAACCAGTCTGTATCAGTCTACATACCAGTCGGTGCCCCTCTAAATAACAGTCTATACAGTCTATATCAGTCTACATACCAGTCTGTACCAGTATACATACCAGTTTATGCCAATCTACATACCAGTCTGCACCACTTTACATAACAGTCTGTGCCAGTCTAAATACCAATCTATACCAATCTATGTCAGTCTACAACCCACAACCCATTAACAGTCTACATACCAGTCTGTTCCAGTCCAGCAGGTCTAAACACATACTCTGGTAGACAAAATGTTTCAAAATAACACAGAAGAAACATACACAAAGTCACTAACTTTTGGGTTTGTTCACCACATGTAAAAGATGAATTAGTAGTATTGTTTAACAGATATCTTCAGATAGTTTAGAAACAAGCATATTTTGTTTCTTTTGATGCGTACTGGTGACGGGATCGCGCCTCTCCTCGGGCAGCCACTGGTACGCCGGATCCTCACAGAGTTTGTCAGAGTGTTTCGACATAGAAACACCATATGCTTGAATATTTGATGAGATGCAGGTGTATTTCTAAATTGTCATAAGCAAACATCTTCACACGCATGATTTAATTCCTTTGTCGCACAAAATTAAATCTGAGGGGCTCATATTTCTTTTTTACGCTGACTTCAAATCTGTTTTAAAGATGTTTCTCTCAGGCATGTTTTTTAAGTGAATTTTACCATAGGTATATATTATTCATAAATACGGCTCATATTACACTTAAAATATTTCCAGGTCTATGAATGTCGAGAGTACTTAACCTCAGGAGTTTTCCTGTTTATGTGACCTTGTGTATTATGTGACCTTGTTTATGTGACCAGACCTTGTGTATCAGTGCTGCGTTGTGTGCGCTAGAGTTTGAATGTCTTTCCAGGAATGTGCCTCACCGATACACTGCTGTGCTGCTCTGAGTTTATACCAGTTCCAAATGATCACCGAGGATGACAGATAAATTCAATACAAGGGCCATTGCTTCATTAACTGACAGATCTCATTGAGCATGCATGGTAACCATGGCGACCCATGCTGTAGATGCCAGTTAACAAATGGGTGATGTTTCTTAAGGAACATGAGTTGCTACCTGAGTCTTGGTCTTCCTGAGGTTTTTCCCTTAATTCCACACAGGGAAGTTTTTCCCTGTCACTGTCGCCTCCGGCTTGCTCATTAGGGATCTGGACACGGACATTTGTAAAGCTGTGACAATGTGTGTTGTAAAAAGCGCCATATAAATACATCTCACTTGACCTGACTTAAGATGGCATAATTTTGGACTGTATATTAAATTTTGAGGCTGACATAAGTATAATTTTTTAAACAGGTACGTTAGAAGACATATTTTCTTTGGAATGTGGGATGTCTTCAGATTAGCACAAATAAGTTTACCTTTATTGATCAGTTAGAGCGTTTTGTCTAGTTGTGTAGCTGTTTGGTGGTGATCATCTCTGAATCGTGGATTACAGGGCCTTGTGAACGTAGCACTGTTACTGGGTCGGCCAGGCTGGTGAGAGAAACCGACACCATTGTCTACTGCCCTGGTCACCTCAAGGGCAGTTTGAGTTTTTGCCCTCTGATTTATTACCCCCTGGTTTGAGTTATTACCCCACAGTCCGAGCTTTAGAGCACCACACAGAGGGTGAGAATGCTGTCTACTCCATTAGCCGTTAAAATGCTCCAAACACTCCCTAGTTCAACACGGCTCATGGTGGTTGCCGGGGACAAGTTGTTATTCCTGTGTGCGTCTCCTAAAGTGGTTTGACTCCAGAATATTTCAGTCTGTTTAATATGCATAAATGCAGACATGTTTGTTTTCCTGTTGTTTTTTTTCATGTCATGTATGTTCCATGACCTATAAATGTTTTATCCTTTCTAAATATATGTTGCACAACAATTTTCCCTCTGTGTCACATCCACAGACCGAAGCGTTCCCCATTTCCCGGGCAACCTAGTTACTTCCGGATTTACGTCAGTCTCTGTGGTTCCCTGTCTCCTCCTCTCCAGCTGTTCTGAGTTTGTCCCTAATTGTAGTCCTATAAACATGCTGTTCTCACATCTCTTGTTTGTGGGTTATTGTTTTGGTAAGATATGTTTGTTTAGCTCTCGGGTTTCCTCGTTTAGTTCCTTGTTATTTCTGCCGGTGATGAAGTCACAGCCAGGATAGTCAAACGTGCAGCATCTAGAGGATCTACGGAGAAGATGTTCCAGAGGATCTACTGAGAAGAATCTCCAGAGAATCAACTAAGATGATATTCTAGAGAATCTACTGAGAAGATGTTTGAGAGGATCTACGGAGAAGATGTTCTAGAGGATCTACTGAGAAGAATATCCAGAGGATGGTGAGCTGGAATGTAACAGAGCTGCTCTCTCTACAGGATGGTGAGGTGGAATATAAAGTTCTTGGCTCCTATAAAAATATTGCCAGTGTATCTCATTGTTGCTCAGAGGTTTGATCTCAATAGTCTGTTACTGGATGAAATTCCATGGAATTCTGTTTGTGTTTGGGTGTGCCTCGAGCAGGGAGTTGGGTGAGCGTGAGGTTTTCCAGTCGCTTGGCTGAGGAGGGAATGTTCTCTGACAGATCTTTGTGGCATAGGGAGATCTCGGCAGGCTGCACAGACAGCAGGTTTCTTATCTGAGATCTTCATTTGAGGCGGAGATGGTTCTGTGTTCTCCATGCACAAGCTTATGGCTTACAGTGAAGTGGCAACGGTGACATTTTAAAATGCCATTGTCTCTATCTCTCTATCACTTTCTCATTTCTATCTATCTATCTATCTATCTATCTATCTATCTATCTATCTATCTATCTATCTATCTATCTATCTATCTATCTATCTATCTATCTATCTATCTATCTATCTATCTATCTATCTATCTATCTATCTATCTGATTTCCTGCCTGTGTGTGGGTGGGGGTTATATGATCTGTATTTTTTCCTTTACTGATCCTTTATTTTGTAACTTTTAAAATAAACTCCTTTTAAACTATGACTGAATAGCTTTTAAACTCTGTGTACACACGTATAAAGGCAGAGGGTCTTCATTGCTTTTTTTCAGCCACAGCCGGCCCACCAGTGTTTCGCTGTTTGAAGTGGAGTCCAATTCTTCCTGTTTGCTCTGTAATGTTAAAGCTTTCAGATAAAGCACAGTGAGTGTGCAGAGTTCCAGAAAACATACAGGCTGTGTGCAGTAAACATCTCCTCTGTGTTGCCATGGGTTCTAGAGCACATCTCCCCTGTATTGCTGTGGGTTCTAGAGCACCACTCCTCTGTGTTGATGTGGGTTCTAGAACACATCTCCCCAGTGTTGCCGTGGGTTCTAGAGCACCGCTCCTCTGTGTTGCCGTGGGTTCTAGAGCACATCTCTCCTCTGTGTTGCCGTGGGTTCTAGAGCACATCTCCCCTGTGTTGCCGTGGGTTCTAGAGCATCTCTCCTTTCTGTTGCTGTGGGAAACACACTCCTCTTCACTTCCATCCAAGGGTGAAATTGCCTATTCATAATTTCCATTACAGCATAGCCTTAGAAAAATGATTTTTATCATCTGAGGAGAAGAATTGTTTTTCTTTTTCTTTATCTGCGGTCCCTGGTCTCACTCTGATGGCGTGGCGTTTGATGAAGTGTCACATCCTCTCGTAAGAAGTGGTTCCTGCTCCATCCGTGTTGGTCCGTTTCCTCTCCGGAAGATGAGTGGTCACCCAGTCGTTTCCTTTGGGCCCGTGCTTCTAACATGAACACACAACCCCACAGCAGTGTATCTCGTGTTCTGTGAAGTGTTTGGTACATGAGCAACCCTTTCTCCACTCCACATGTGAGTGTGTGTGGGTGTGTGTGTTTGTGTGTCTGATGCACAAACCATCAGATGACCTGTGAAAGAGATTAAGACGAACTTCTGGAAAACGTTGTCTTAGACAGCAGGCAGAAAAACGCTGAAACACATGCAGGAGTTTGGATCCACAGAGTCTGCTAGTGTGACATGGCACAGTGAGGAAATCTATGTGGAACTGTGTGTGTGTGTGTGTGTGTGTGTGTGTGTGTGTGTGTGTGTGTGTGTGTGTGTGTGTGTGTTTTCACGTGTGTGTGTGTGCCTGTGTGGTTATGTATTTATGTGCATGTG
>NC_049558.1:11074944-11092444 GCF_013358815.1 Electrophorus electricus | reverse complement strand
TGATAACATTAGATTACAAACCATCTAAATACTGGTGACTGTACCTGTTCTAGTGGTTTCTCTGATCTTATGGCAGTTTTGTATACATTTTCCTCCTAAATCTACAGGTTCTGTTTCACCGCACTAAGTCAGTGTGGAGCTGCTGCTAATAATTCAGAGAGGATTCTGTGATTCTCTGGTTCTGTATTTTGGACACCAAAGTGACTCTCAGTTCAAGTCTCTCCTGACAAGCAGTTGGAGCAGATCCTGTCCTCTCTCAGCTTCTACTGCCACTTCCTGTTTCTCTGTCCAGCTCCTGGTCTCTCATTCTGTGTTTGGACAACATTTGTCTTTCTTGCCTTTTGATGAGGTAATTTACTCATTTATATTTACAATCAAGTCAATCGTTGCATTTCACTTTGTTCTGATGCCCAATTGCATTTTTCTGTCACAGTGTGTAATCTGCTTTGTTATTGTCTTCAGTTTCTTTCAGTGTTGAGGGTTGAGTGCGGAGGGTTGAGGGTTGAGGGTTGAGGGCTGAGTGTTGAGGATTGAGTTGAGCTATTTTCTAGGTTTTTTTACTTGACTACTTGACTAGTAGGTGTAGTGTGTCATCTGGGTTTTGATTGTTGCTGATAAAGGCTTTGTGGTGAAGGTTGTCTGGGTCTGATTGGTCAGGGTGGCACCAGCATCTGTTCTCAGTATCCAGAGTTTTAATCTGCCTGGTTCAGCTCTGCTGGCCAGATGACAGACGCTCCTGTTTAACTGCAGGAGGTCTTTGCAGAATTCACAATGCAGTAATTCTGAGGGTGTTTGGCTCCAAATTTCATAGTTTTCTGTTTGCTCTACTGCCCAGATTTCACTGCTGTATAACATTAATGGTTGTATTAACAATTTAAATTTTAGCCAAATTGTAATATGAGGTTTAAATCTAGAAATTGTTTTTCTCTCTGTATAGTACAATTTTTCTTTCTGTGCATTTCTCTCTCTCTCTCTCTCTCTCTCTCCCCCGCTCTCTGTATCTCTCTCTCTCTCTCTCTGCATCCCTCTCTCTCTATATATCTCCCTCTCTCTCTCCCTCTCTCTCTCTCTGCATCCCTCTCTCTCCCTCTCTCTCTCTCTCTGCATCTCTCTCTGTAGTACAATTTTTCTGTGCATTTCTCTTTCTCTGCATCCCTCTCTCTGCATCTCTTTCTGCATCCCTCTCTCTCTCCCTCTCTTTCTGCATCCCTCTCTCTGTATCTCTTCCTCTCTTTCTGCATCCCTCTCTCTGTATCTCTCTCTCTGCATCCCTCTCTCTGTATCTCTCCCTCTCTCTATCTCTTCCCTCTCTCTCTCTACATTCCTCTCTCTCAGCATCTCTCTCTCCCTCCCTCTCTCCCTCTCTCTCTGCATCCCTCTCTCTCTCTCTCTCTTTCCCTCTCTCTCTCTCTTTCCCTCTCCCTCTCTCGCTCTCTCTCTCTCCCTCCCTCTCTCCCTCTCTCTCTCTGCATCCCTCTCTCTCTCTCTCCCTCTCTCTCCGCATCTCTCTCTCTCTCTCCGCATCTCTCTCTCTCTGCATCTCTCTCTCTCTGCATCTCTCTTTCCCTCTCCCTCTCTCCCTCTCTTTCTCTCTCCCTCTCCCTCTCTTTCTCTCTCCCTCTCTTTCTCTCTCCCTCTCTCTCTCTCTCTCTCTCCCCCTCTCTCTCTCTGCATCTCTCTCTCTCTCTGCATCTCTCTCTTTCCCTCTCCCTCTCTCCCTCTCTCTCCCTCTCTTTCTCTCTCTCTCTCTCTCCATCTCTCTCTCTTTCTCTCTGGCCAAGTGTCAGCAGTCCCTCTTCTGCCTTTAACACAAAGGACCCCATATGTCTGCTCTGACCCAAATATTCAAATGTTTCTTTTAAGTTTCAAGTTTTCTTTCAACTCTCTTTGGCTTTCATGGAATTCATGACCAGTAACCACGACTGACGGTGTCCTTACAAGTTATACATTTTAATTCAGAAATAGAAGGAAAATGTTTATTTTTTATTTATGTATTTCTTATATATTTATTAAGTCTCTGACTTGGTCTCATGTTATTTCATTATAAGGTATGATTTAATTTTGAAAGTCTAATAAATAAGGCATATGTCCCATATTACTTATTTCATAGACTTATTTAAAGAACAAAGTCTTGAATATTTCAATAATATGTTTTTAGATCAGGCCTGACCTGTTCTCATGGGGAAATCTAGAATATTCATATGTATGTAATGGCTGAAAAGAAAATCATGTTATTTTTACTCTTTTTTTGAACATGTCTATCTGAACACCGGTCTGTCTGAACACCAGCTTGTCTGAACGCCAGCTTGTCTGAACGCCGATGTGTCTGAACGCCAGCGTGTCTGAACGCCGGTCTGTCTGATCGCCGGTCTGTCTGAACGCCGGTCTGTCTGAACGCCGGTCTGTCTGATCGCCGATGTGTCTGAACACCAGCGTGTCTGAACGCCGGTCTGTCTGAACGCCAGCTTGTCTGAACGCCAGCTTGTCTGAACGCCGATGTGTCTGAACGCCAGCGTGTCTGAACGCCAGCGTGTCTGAACGCCGGTCTGTCTGAACGCCGGTCTGTCTGATCGCCGGTCTGTCTGATCGCCGGTCTGTCTGGCAGACCATTTGTGGTTGAGACAGCAGCAGTCAAAACCATCATTCACTCAGATATATAGAATAAAATAGATCTATAGAATTATTACAATGTTACAGTATGCAGAAGTTAGGAATAGTAATTGTTAAAGGAACATGCTTCTTTTAACATGCATATGCAAATTGATTGAGATAAAAGGTTAATTTTCAACTGTACTGTCATCCTTAGACAGGTGTGCAAAGCCATTTTGTGAAATTATACACTTTCAAATGAGAAAAAGGGCACAATTTTACCCTAACCTGATTCCAACAATATTTCTACCTTTTCATCTGCTTCAACATGTCAGCCTTTCAAATCACCAAGAAATTGAGATGTGTTGATACTATATTTGCACATAGACTTTAACGAGTCTCATAGTTACAATATTCTGAATGTCAGCACAGGGACAAGTAAAGTGTGTGTGTGTGTGTGTGTGTGTGTGTGTGTGTGTGTGTGTGTGTGTGTGTGTACAACACTGCACAACAGAGGATAAATAAGACGTTCACTCAGACCTCACGTGTGCTCAGGGTCGTCCGGTGCTCAAAGACACCGTTGCTTGTTTTCAAATCCTGACCCTTGAGATCTTCCACTCGTGTACACTCTCGAAGTAAGAGGTTGTATCGATCGGCAAGCGGAGCGGCCATTTGGCTGATATTACAGCGGGCTTGAATAAAGCAGCATTATATCAGCTATCACAAAGCCCACATGCTCTGTATGGATCTGAGAAAAGCTCGGTAAACTCCCTTTTTCTTTCTTTCTTGTCTCTGCTTTTAAATGTCTGTTTAGCTCGTTCGCGGTCTCACACTTTTATTACCTCTCTCTCTCTCTCTCTCTCTCTCTCTCTCTCTCTCTCTCTCTCTCTCTCTCTCTCTCTCTGTGTCTCTTTTTTGTTCACCTTGAATAACCAAGTAATTTTCTTCTAAGTGCATTCACTCACTTTGCAAAGGTCTTTCTCATTAAAGAAACGCACCAAACTGCACAAAAGCATGTAATTCTGTGGTAGTGTTTGTCCCTTTTCTTATTTTAATGTGTCTAAATGGTTTGATAATGGATCCCTTTGGGTAACATCCTTGCAGTGGGCTGATTGTCATATTTAGTCAGAAATTTCATGCAGATAGTCATTTATTTTTTTGAATACCAAACAACAATTTTAATATGTTTTCCATATGTGTCCATGATGTATTTTCCAGGCTGTAATGTCAACCCCTCCCAAATATGGTCTTTGTTTTAAAATCCTCCCTGCATCTTTTCAACAGTATACAATATCTGCTGGATTTCAAAACTTATTTACAGATTTTCAAGCGTTTTCTCTTAACTTCAACAATGTGCACAGAGGACACTAATGAGGTTTAAAGTAAACTTTACACATAATTACAGACAACAGGCCGAGCTCCGAGTGCCAGGAATTAATGGAAGAACAGTTCAAATGCACTGAGCTGTACCCTGTTTGTGTGTGTATGTGTGAGTGTGTGTGTGTGTGTGTGTGTGTAAAGCGTGTGTGTGTGTGTGTGTGTGTGGTCAGGTTACGCCTTTATCAGGTGTGTATCCACATGTAGTTTCATAAACTAGACTGAGCACTGTGATGTGGGCACTGCCAGACGCCAGCACACTGTGAACCAATCACAGCACTGCTAGCAGTGCTAACACAGCTAATGCTGAGTGGAAGCCCATCACCACCTATTAGCATTATCCCACATTATGCAAATTATTTTTCATTATGCAAATGACCTTCTGCTAAATGGTGGCTATAACCTCTGTTAGCAACATCAACTAAATGTTATTTACATATAAGGTGTATAAGGCGAGACAGAGGCTTTTTCCACTATGTAAAACATGATCAAGTCACAAAATAAAGCGAAAAATAAACAGTGAAGTCACTTTAATAGCCGGGTTATCCAGACCACTGAAAGCGTTCCCTGCTGTGTTCTTTGCTCTGTTGCCGAGCTCCTCGGATGAAGAGTTGGACTAAGACATCACCTGTCAGAGTGACTGGCCCCTGTCTGCACACCACACCGCCTGAGGGAGGAGTGCAGGAAATGGAACCTGACTGAGGCCTCACACAAGCGCTTACAGACACGTCTGCGTTTTATCTGTCCGATTGATACTTTAATTCTGCTTCCCACTCTGGCTCGGATATGTGATGTGTGACACATGACACACATCACACACCCTCCCAGTAGAGAAAGACAGACTCAGCATTTTCTAGTTAAATAGTTATACTCACTTTATGGCTTTTATATTTTGAAAAGTGTTTAATTTTAACTTTAAATGTTTTTTAAATATTAAATGTTTGCTTGTATAATATAGTCTGAATGATAAAGGTGTACGTACATCATGCACTGGGGTTTCCGTAGCCTGAAGGTAAACAGGTATCGTTCTGTACGTTGTGTACTGTCTCCGCCCCGGCTAATGCTAAAGCTAACGCGAATGCTAATGCTAAAGCTAACGCTAAAGCTAATGCTAATGCTAATGCTAACGCTAAAGCTACCGCTGATGCTAACGCTAAAGCTAATGCTAACTCTAGTTCTGCTCTAAACAGCAGTCTGCTCTACTATGTTGTCTTTTATGTTCAATTTTCTTTGCTGGAAACCACTGAGATGTGTTTAATTCTACTGTACATATGGAAGGGCAACGCACTTCGACAATGAACGTAAACACTGTGAAGTTTCTGAATCTCCGTCAATGAGTGAAGCGTAAGACCTGCTGCTCTCAGCACGACAGCCGAATGGAGAGAGAAGATGGAGGGATGCATGGGGATGAAAAGAGTTGTGGTGTAAAAATAAGAGCGTGAGGACTGTTAGGGTGAAGACAGGACTGTTAGGGTGGAGACAGGACTTTTAGGGTGGTGTGAGGACTGTTAGGGTGGAGACAGGACTGTTAGGGTGGTGTGAGGACTGTTAGGGTGGTGTGAGGACTATTAGGGTGGAGACAGGACTGTTAGGGTGGAGACAGGACTGTTAGGGTGGTGTGAGGACTGTTAGGGTGGAGACAGGAACTGTTAGGGTGGTGTGAGGACTGTTAGGGTGGAGACAGGACTGTTAGGGTGGAGACAGGACTGTTAGGGTGGTGTGAGGACTGTTAGGGTGGAGACGGGACTGTTAGGGTGGTGTGAGGACTATTAGGGTGGAGACAGGACTGTTAGGGTGGAGACAGGACTGTTGGGGTGGTGTGAGGACTGTTAGGGTGGAGACAGGACTGTTAGGGTGGTGGGAGGACTGTTAGGGTGGAGACAGGACTGTTAGGGTGGTGTGAGGACTGTTAGGGTGGTGTGAGGACTATTGGGGTGGTGTGAGGACTGTTAGGGTGGTGTGAGGACTGTTAGGGTGGAGACAGGACTGTTAGGGTGGAGACAGGACTATTAGGGTGGTGTGAGGACTCTTAGGGTGGTGTGAGGACTGTTAGGGTGGTGTGAGGACTATTAGGGTGGAGACAGGACTGTTAGGGTGCACCATTTTGAACATGTTGTGTGGACCTTCCTCAGGTGTATACATTTGCATGTTTATGTAACAGCTGCCTACAGTTTACTGCAACTTACATCATAAACACATTCCTAATTTGATCACATTTGTGCCAAACTAGCTGTACAAATGTGCTCTGTGACTGAACACAGGAGCACCACTAAACACAATCATATCAAATATTCATTTCAGAATTTAGATTATTTATTAAGTGTTTATTAATTTATTTGCACTTGACTGGACCGATGAAAGCTTCTTGTGTCTTTTGTCATTCATTCCTTAACCAATCATTTGCTAGATGTGCACACTGTTTCTACTGTAATATCACCGTCCTGAAGGCTGTTTCTATGGTAATATCACCGTCCTGCAGGCTGTTTCTACTGTAATATCACCGTCCTGAAGGCTGTGTTTCTACGGTAATATCACCATCCTGCAGGCTGTGTTTCTACGGTAATATCACTATCCTGCAGGCTGTGTTTCTACGGCAATATTACAGTACTGCGTGCTGCGTTTTGCAGTGTTGTGCTCTTGGTTTTTTACATCTACATCTACAAACGTGAGTGATGTCTGGAATAAGTCTGTTTCTATGCTTGATGTCTGTATTTGACCTCTGACCTTTATTCGGTCCTACGAGATGACATTTTCTTTGTGGCCGTTCCAAATTAAGTCAAAATCAATTGAGCCAAAGGTCACAGACATCGAGGAATGGCGCGTTGTCCTCGGCAACGGAATCAGCCGCCATCAAAAGGAATTTCCTCCTTCATACAGTAGATAACTTCTACATAAATCTTGCTATCAGACGACCTGAAACTCAATTACCCACAATCTGCTCTGGTTCCCTTTAGGACTGTACCCTGCGTGAACCCTGTGCGCTGGCACACGGAACGGCCCGGAAGGCTCCAGATTCGCTGTCGTCACCTCCCCTGCTTTATGAAACCAGAAGGCAGAAGGAGGCGGAATCGCAGAGTGCAGTTCACGGTGGATGAGTGCTAGAGTTCTCCTGAGGGACAGAGGACAGCTTTGCTAGAGGCCGGACGCTTGGGAGCCTCGTCTTCCGCATGGACCGCTCCTGAAGGGAATAGGAGGAGCAGAGAGGAGGAGCAGGAGGACGAGAGGAGTGTGGAGAGGAGGAGGGAGATTTCCATCACCTCGGTGTTCCACCATACCATAGTCACGTTTTAATACAGTCACGTGTTTTAATATAGTCACGTGTCACATTCAGGGTTTTTGGCCGACACACACTTCAGTTAAGCCTGGAAATTCCTGTGAACTCTGTCGGTGTTTATCGGAGAGCGGAGAGTAGATCTATACTCCACCATGGTGCTCGCTCACGGAGATGACTGCAGTCAAGGTCAAACACACACTATTTATATCTAACAGAAACATGCTGCTGTAACCTCTTATTTGTCTTTCCGTGATGTCCACAAGAATCAAATGACTCTCTCTCTTTATCTCTCTCTCTCTCTCTCTCTCTAAAAGAGTCCTAAGCCCTCATATAAGACCAAAACGCAAATGAACCCTGAGCCCGCTCTGTCTGCGTACGTGTTTTATGAATGTTCCTTAGAAGAATGAAGCTCCAAAGGAGCTGTAACCTTGTCTTCTCTGAGACAGCAGACCTCACTTGGTCTAAACCATGGTCATTTTAAACCATCTCAAGAGATAAAAAAATATATATCGTTTTCATCAGTCGTTTGGAAGTCTCTACGGAGACAGCGTGAAGGGGAGGGAGACTGAAAAAACCCTCCCTGCTGTCAGGAGGGGAAAAAAATGTTCGTTTCTGGGTTGGAGTGATGATGAAAATGTTCTAGCCCTGCTAGTGGAGCGAATGAAAGGACAGGTTCATTTTAGCATGACAGCCAAAGCACCGGGGTGTCAGCGGGGAGGCGTCGGCCTGGCGTGGAGCTCTGACTGACGCGTCACAGCAGAGCGAGCGAGATGGTGATCTGTGAAGCCTTTCTCTCCCCTCCTGAGCGGCTTGGGTGCCGTCTCTCCACAAACGTGCCGTTATCTGGACAGCCCCTCCTGCGAGAGGAGTTTGCGCTTCCTTCAGCGTGAGCGTGAGCGGCTGCGATGTTATTACAGTTGGGATAACTACTTATCGAGCAAATTCCTACCAGCTAACATCTCTAGAAATCCATACCAGTGAAATAGTTGAGGCCAGCAATAATGGGAAAAACTATTTTGTTATGAACTTACAAATATTGTCTCTCTCTCTCCCTCTTTCGCTCTCTCTCTCTCTCTCTCTCTCTCTCTCTCTCTCTCTCTCTCTCTCTCTCTCTCTCTCTGAGGTGTAGAGGGCTCTGATGCTTCTCATAACACATTTTGCCTGTTTGCTTTGTGCTGTGACAGGCCCAAGTCCACAAGCAGTAAACACAATGACCCAATTAGCATAACACCTTAAAAACAACAAAGGTCTCGGATTTAAAAAAGCAGCTTCCTCATTATCCAGCCTGACGCGCTGCACATGCTGTTTGGACTGTACGCCGCCATGCTAGGCTAAGTGGATGACATCACGGATGATCTCATGTCGTGATTTGAAGGTGCCACCAGACCACAGGTCGCATGGCTGTCATCCCAGTCTCGGGACCAGACTGGATACGAGACCGAGAGTACATTGCGTCGGAGCGAAATCGATCGGAACTGAGAAATCATTAGTGGAACGGCCAATGACCAAGAATCGTCTGTTTTCAGAACGCACTTGTGGAAGCAGACGTGCTGCCCTTGAGAAGCATTACAGACATCGATTTGGTTGGGAAAAACCCCAAAAGATGGAGGGAATGAAAAGGATTCCAGGGACTACGAAGGCCGGAATTAACAACAACAAAAAAAACCTTTATGGAAGTTTCAAGGAAAGGGTGCAGAGGGGATAGGAGATACAGAGAAATCCCAGCATAGCAGAGAAATCCCAGTATAGCAGAGAAATCCCAGCATAGCAGAGAAATCCCAGTATAGCAGAGAAATCCCAGTATAGCTGTACTTGGAGGCTGATGGGTTTAAAAGAATCCACAGAAGTCAGATCTGATGTGCTTCCATCATCTTCTTCGTGTGTTTTCTCCTCATCACAGCGTGCCCCAAATTTCCATTCGAGTCCCCATCCTGCCCTGATCTCTCACTCACTCCGGCTCTTTAACTGTCGTCTCCAGCTCCGGTGGCCGTCCTCACGGATCCTCCCCAGTAAAAACACCCACACGGAGGGCTTCCTCTGTCATGTTCGCCCAGGTGAAGCCGTCCGACCGTTCCCTTATCGCGGTGAAATTAGGAATTCTGGAATTACCTTTAGCGCTGTCAGGTTGACTTGACCTAATCTGACAGCTCACAGGAGAGGCCTATATTCATCTAATAATTCACCCAGATAAGGAGAAGGGTTTAAGCCACATGTCCAACTTTCTTCTGTGTCAGTTTAGATATTTACTCCTTTCCCTAATATTTTCATTTATTTATGACTTGGACTAACTAACGAGCAGGGATCTCAGTCTCGGCCACCCTCGCGAGACCGCCTGTCACATCTACATATTTCTAATAACTCGTAACTCGCCCAGTCTTCAAATGTCACCTCCAATCAGAGAGACGTGGAACTGCATTCTGACATCTGTCAGCTCTGAAATCCAGATCAAATTCCCTGGACTTGCCTCTGCGCGATTCCTCCCCTTCCAACCCCAGTCGGAAAGCTAAATAAACAAGCCCTCGGTCTGAGGGCTATCGGACTACTCACGGGGAAATCTGATATCGATCATAATACATTTTAGACATTCATATTACAAGTTTTACATTTTATAGGTTAAGCATAAATAACCTTTGAAAAACACATTAACATTAAAAACACAATTGCATCCAGGAATGGGCCAAGCATTATAGCAGTACTCATTCGTTTCCCGGGTGAACTCGCCGAACTGTGTTCAGGTCTGATCTGTGTTCAGCCATGCTACTGGCAACAAGCTTTACGACGCTCAGGAGGGACTTTGATGAATTTCCTGTGAATAATTTCTCAGGAAGACCCGTGCGAGTTTTGTCTGAGGCTTGGGGCATCTCCCTGGTGACAGAGGAGGACAGGAGACCGATTCCAAGGTGCAGGACGAATATGAGCTGGAACTCTGACTTCATAACAGAAAATAAACGGATCCTTAAGGCTAATACATGCAGAAGTACGAAAATAAACAGATCCTTAAGGCTAATACATGCAGAAATACGAAAATAAACAGATCCTTAAGGCTAATACATGCAGAAATACGAAAATAAACAGATCCTTAAGGCTAACACATGCGGAAATACGAAAATAAACGAATCCTTAAGGCTAATACATGCGGAAATAAGAGCAGACAATCTTGCTGCATGCAGACTCTCATTATCTGCGTTTCAGCAGCACCAGGTGTGCAGTTGCACACACCAGGGGAGACAAACGTAAAACAGACTTAAAGGTGCAAACAGAAGATTTGTGACTTAAAGGTGCAAACAGAAGATTTGTGACTTAAAGGTGCAAACAGAAGATTTGTGACTTAAAGGTGCAGACTGAAGGCTCGTGACTTCAAGGGGCATATAGAACAAGCTCCTGGAATTACATGTGTGCCAGCATGAATGACATCTTAAATGTAACCTTATCATTTAAGTCATAAAGATACATTTATCTTGTAATAAATGTTGTGGATATTACATCATAAACCACATATGACATTTTACAAGGCTGTATGCTTGTTGAACAAATGACTGAAACAGTCAAGGTCAGATGGAAAAGTGTGTGAACCTAGTAGAAATACAGTAGCGTTGAGGTCAGGACTCTGAGCTGGCCCTTCTAAAGAACAGAATTTCTGTTATTGATTTCCTCCCGTGTTGTGGGTTATTGATGAGCTTCCTGACCCCCACCTCTTTGCAGTTTCAGATCACAGACAGACTTTCCGTTGTTTTGATATGTGGAATTTCCTCACACAGTTTGAAATTCATTCTTCTCTCAGTAGCTGAAAGCAATTCAGAACCTGAGACCAGCAAAGCTGGCCAACACCATTACACTCCTGCCATCGCACAACTCAGCTGGGGTGAGTGTGTTCGGTTATACTCACTCCATTGGGTGTCAGAGCTGGGGGTGAGTGTGTTTGGGGTGAGTATAATGTTTAGTATATTTAATCAAAAGTTAAACTCACTCTCCCCAGGACAGGGTTGCAGTGATGTGGAATAGTTAGGTGGCCATCTTTTGGAATGGAAGATTTTAAATGGGGAGCAATGTTTGTTTGTTTGTTTGTTTGTTTGTGTTTTGTGAAATGACTATTGGAGATTGGCTTCCTTATAAAGACATCATAAATCCTTTTGTACGTCAGATCCATTTCCAGATCCTCTAAGTGCTCTTTAAGACCAAATACCAGGTTTAACAAGTGTAACAAAATTCTTACCCCCACCTCACTCTTACCCCGCCTCACTCTAACCGCTGCCTCACTCTTACCCCGCCTCACTCTTACCCTGCCTCACTCTAACCCCTGCCTCACTCTTACCCTGCCTCACTCTTACCCTGCCTCACTCTAACCCCTGCCTCACTCTTACCCCACCTCACTCTTACCCTGCCTCACTCTTACCCTGCCTCACTCTAAACCCTGCCTCACTCTTACCCCGCCTCACTCTTACCCTGCCTCACTCTTACCCCGCCTCACTCTTACCCTGCCTCACTCTTACCCCACCTCACTCTAACCCCTGCCTCACTCTTACCCCGCCTCACTCTTACCCCGCCTCATTCTTACCCTGCTTCACTCTTACCCCGCCTCACTCTTACCCCGCCTCACTCCCCGCCTCACTCTTACCCCACCCCACTCTTACCCCACCCCACTCTTACCCCAGGCCTCTACCCCTGATGCCCAGGAGGAGTCTCAGATGTGAAGGTGTGGTGTGTAGGGTAGGAACAGCGTCGTGACTAATGGTCTTGTCAGAGAGCGCCGTGTGTAATTATGGATATGCACACTATTCTCCACAGACCACACCCGTAGCCGTGGCGACCACATGTCCCAGCTACACACGGAGGTTATGGTATGTTTGGGCATTTACTCGTTAGTCCACTGAGAATGAAACACAGTAGGACACACAAACTATAACAACACACATAAACAAATAAACTAATATTAAAGATTTGTAGAATTCGAACATCGGATATTGGATGATCCAAAGAATCTGTGTGTGTGTGTGTGTGTGTGTGTGTGTGTTTATTTTTTATAAACAACATTGGATAAACCCATACTTTAATACAAAGGCTGATTCCAGTCATAAAATCCCAGTCTTAACAATTACTTCTCTAGAGATTCTCCAACTTTTCTGTTCTATGACCTTGGTGTTGAACCAAATATTTAATAAAGATAATACAGCAAGTGCAATGAAACATATCTCCTAAAAGTGTGAGATCACATTTCATTCTGAAATGCAAGTAGCACACGAGGGTTCACCAACTTTTCTGCAACTGTAGCATTGCATGAGCTATTGAACCTCAGGGCCAGCGTTCATTAGTCTGTTCCTGAGAATTACCAGGAAAGTTTACACTGGGAGATTCTATTGACCAGTTCAGGAGTAGAATCGATGCGAGAAACATCGGCGTTTCCACAGCCTACGAGTCCTGCAACTGTCAGCAGTGTGAGCCTGTTCTCAACCAACCGAGGCCTGCACACGTTTAACGGACGATGCCTGCTGTCCTGAGAGCGACTTTGCGCGAGGTTCAGTCTGACATCCTTCTGCATTTGATTAACTCATCTCTCTGGGCTGTCGTTCCTCTCTGGGTTTTCTGTTCTCTTACGTGTCAGGAGAGCAACTGTTTAAAGGTTACAGTGGAATTATTTCTTTTCTCCAAATATTTCATCCTTTCAATATTTTCATGTGATGGTGACACTTTGCTTGATGTTCATGTTCTAATTTTGGAATAAGATGTAGCGACAGCTGGACAGTATAATGTGGCGTGTTTATATATTTATATATTTAAACGTCCGGTCTCTCCTTCTCAGTGGGCTGTCATATCCTGTCTGATTCCTGACACTCCGGCTTTCCACCGTAGCCCTGGGAGTTTGAAGGTGTGCTGGTGTAGTTCTCGTGTTCCTAGGACTGAGCTCTTCGGGAATGAGATTGATGATGTCATTCCGGGGATCTGTTTGACCCACTCCTCCATCTTAGGGGTCACGGGCCCAAGTGCCTCTGTCACCAAGGTGACAACCTTGGTGTTAACCTTCCACATTCAAGATGGAAATATGAAGGATAGAATATATATATATATATATATATATATATATATATATATATATATATATATATATATATATATATAGAGAGAGAGAGAGAGAGAGAGAGAGAGAGAGAGAGAGAGAGAGAGAGAGATGATCTCTCTCCAGGAATTGCTGACTGATTCCTGTGAGTGTGGGCCTCTCCTCTGAGATCCTGTAGCCACAGAGCACTGGTGTCGTGTTATGATTCATTCTCCCACATGCTCTTCCAGTACTGATCTGTTTCTGCTTTGGGGCGGATCCGGCATCAGAGTTCTGAAGCAGTGAAACTGAGAGGATGCTTTGTGTGGTCCTTTGGTGAAGAGGTAAATGTGCGTACTTCCTGTGCATGGACAACCTCCAGCTGTATGCCAAGACACTGACTCACTGATCCATCTTTGGGCTGGAGAGGAGTGACCAACCGATGCTAAACAGAAGAAAAGTGATCTGGACAGATGGAACTGGAATTCCATGTCACAGACCTGGAGGACAGGTACAGACACCTGGGGATTCTCCCATCGCACAGGAACCACGATGTAGAAATGAGAACGTCAGCAACATCCAAGTACCTCCACAGGGTGAGGCAGGTCCTCGGGAGGCAGTTTAACGGGGCTAATAAGATCAAAGCCTTAAACATGTATGACCTCTACCTGACCTCAGATACACAGCAGGCACAATAACAGAAAAACTGGAAGCTGCTGACATCAAGACCAGAAATCTCCTCACAATACATGGAGTTCTCCACCCAAGACCAGAAATCTCCTCACAATACATGGAGTTCTCCACCCAAGACCAGAAATCTCCTCACAATACATGGAGTTCTCCACCCAAGACCAGAAATCTCCTCACAACACATGGAGTTCTCCACCCAAGACCAGAAAACTCCTCACCATACATGGAGTTCTCCACCCAAGACCGGAAATCTCCTCACAATACATGGAGTTCTCCACCCAAGACCAGAAATCTCCTCACCATACATGGAGTTCTCCACCCAAGACCAGAAAACTGCTCACCATACATGGAGCTCTCCACCCAAGACCAGAAAACTGCTCACAATACATGGAGCTCTCCACCCAAGACCAGAAAACTCCTCACAATACATGGAGCTCTCCACCCAAGACCAGAAAACTGCTCACAATACATGGAGCTCTCCACCCAAGACCAGAAAACTGCTCACAATACATGGAGCTCTCCACCCAAGACCAGAAAACTCCTCACAATACATGGAGCTCTCCACCCAAGACCAGAAAACTCCTCACAATACATGGAGCTCTCCACCCAAGACCAGAAAACTGCTCACAATACATGGAGCTCTCCACCCAAGACCAGAAAACTCCTCACAGAGAACCATCCAAACATCACAGTAGTATATGCGATTCAGAATACAGCAGTGCTAATAGTTATGTCCCAAGTTGGCTGTTGGCCTTTCAGGGTGTTTCAGCGGGGGCCGTTGATCTTTCAGGGAGTTTCACTGGAGTCGTTGGTCTTTCAGGGTGTACCAGCGGGAGTCGTTGGTCTTATGTCAGTCCGAGCTTTCCTAAGCTCTTATACAAGTGCATTTATTTTTTGACTGGTGGTGCGTTTCTCAGTCAGTGAGAGGCTGGGGACTGTGGAGATGTTTCTGTAGCCTGCACCTTCTCTCATTCATTTGATTTCCTCTTTGAACATCTTGACTTTTACTGACTGTGTAATTATATTTCCATTTTTTCTCTCGCTGGGTCGGGTAATGTCAGGTCAAATGCTGTGCTCAGAGCTACAGACATAGGTCCTCCTACTAATGCGGGCTGTTTCTTAGGTTGGTGTTATTACTAAGGGACATATTGTGACTTGTGTTAATTGTAAGAAATGCCTTAACACAATGATTTTAAACTTTAAACCTGGAAGAGGGTTCCGAACAATCAAACACATGCAGCTAAGGAACAGGGGGGGAAAAATCTGTGATAAAAGTTCATTAAAAAAATTATAATTATGAACTTTAAAGAGCTGCAATATTCATCTGCTCTTGGGCTTTAGATTTGCCAACAAAGAGTCTTTAATTCTATGCAGCAAGAAACTAACTGACACAAAGGTGACTGGCTAACTGGGTGACTGGCTAATTGGATAACTCGGTGGCTGGCTGACTGGGTGACAGGCTGACTGCGTGACTGGCTGACTGGCTGACTGCGTGACTGGCTGACTGGGTGACAGGCTGACTGGGTGACTGGGTGACTGAGTGACTGGCTGACTGGGTGACTGGGTGACTGGGTGACTGGGTGACAGGCTGACTGGCTGACTGGGTGACTGGGTGACTGGGTGACTGGCTGACTGGGTGACAGGCTGACTGGGTGACTGGGTGACTGCCTGACAAGCTGACTGGGTGACTGGCTGACTGGGTGACTGGGTGACTGCCTGACAAGCTGACTGGGTGACTGGGTGACTGGCTGACTGGGTGACTGGGTGACTGGGTGACTGGATGACTGGGTGACTGGGTGACAGGCTGACTGGGTGACAGGCTGACTGGCTGACTGGGTGGCTGGGTGACTGGGTGACTGGCTGACTGGGTGACTGGGTGACTGGCTGACTGGCTGACTGGGTGACTGGCTGACTGGATGACTGGCTGACTGGGTGGCTGGGTGACTGGCTGACTGGCTGACTGGGTGACTGGGTGACAGGCTGACTGGCTGACTGGCTGACTGGCTGACTGGGTGGCTGGGTGACTGGGTGACTGGGTGACAGGCTGACTGGGTGACTGGGTGACTGCCTGACAAGCTGACTGGGTGACTGGCTGAATGGGTGACTGGGTGACTGGATGACTGGGTGACTGGGTGACTGGGTGACAGGCTGACTGGGTGACTGGGTGACTGGCTGACTGGGTGGCTGGGTGACTGGGTGACTGGGTGACTGGCTGACTGGGTGACTGGCTGACTGGCTGACTGGGTGACTGGCTGACTGGATGACTGGCTGACTGGGTGGCTGAGTGACTGGCTGACTGGGTGACTGGGTGACTGGGTGACAGGCTGACTGGCTGACTGGGTGGCTGGGTGACTGGGTGACTGGGTGACTGGCTGACTGGGTGACTGGCTAACTGGATGACTGGCTGACTGGGTGGCTGGGTGACTGGCTGACTGGGTGACTGGCTGACTGGCTGACTGGATGACTGGCTAACTGGGTGCTTTTTCAATGCTCAATATTCATGACATGTCTCATAAGCAATAGCTGAATAAACTGAATTATTTCCCCATCATAAAAAATCCAACTCTCTCTGCCCCACACTAATTCTGGCTGCCAGGCGTTGAGTTACATTTTGTGTGTGTGGGTGTCACCAGTGAATAACTTGGTAAGTCGAACCTTTGCCAAACTCAGTCAGGGAAAAAGCAAGAACCCGTGATGCCAAGAAACCTTTAAGCTCTTTACTTCTGTTATAACTGCAAAATAGTAACACCAGTGTGTCTGCCTTTGTCTGCAATCCAAAAATGGTGATTAGTCAGTGGTAGAAAATGATTGTGCTAACAATTCAATATAGAGTTAATTCTAGTCTTAATTTGTGCATAAAAGACAATTAACAGCTCAATTCCATAGCTAGCCGTCATTAAACACCACAGTTAGTGCTCTTAGTTGAGGCTTGTACTGAGGACGACTGTCATCAGATCATATATGGGAGCGTCCGATCCCTTGATCAGTGCGGATCTGATTAGAAGTTACATGTACAGGAGTGCTCTTTTAAAAGTGGACCAAATGTTGCAAATAAAATGATATACAAAAATAAAGTTTGTCAACTCCCAATTTGCTCCTTCTTTCCCTGAAAGGTTTGGAAGTGGTTTCTGAAACATTTTTGCTATTTTCCCACCAAATAAAGATTTTTGAAGTGCCCAGCAAGGTTTGATTAACAGGACACAGCGTGTCATGTTCTGACCTGATGGGATTTGATGTGAGTGTTCATCAACCCTGCCTTACCTCACACGCTAGCAGCAGTTTCAAAAGACCTCAGCTTGAATAACTGAGTAGCCATGAATAAAAGGATGAGGAGAGAGAGAGAGAGAGAGAGAGAGAGAGAGAGAGAGAGAGAGAGAGAGAATTAAGATAACAAAGAAGAGCATTAGTGGAGACTGATGAAGACACCTGTGATTATTGCATTTCCACAGAGTGAGCATGAGAGAGTGAGAGTGAGAAAAGAGTGAGACTATGGGAGAGTGAGAGGAGCATGAGACAGTAAAGGAGTAAAGGAGTGAGAG
>NC_049558.1:11054944-11069944 GCF_013358815.1 Electrophorus electricus | reverse complement strand
TCTCACACTCTCTCACCTCTCCCACACACACACACTCTCTAACTCTTTCACTATCTCACCCCTTCTCTCTCACTCTCTCACATCCTCTCTCACACTCTCTCACCTCTCTCACACACACACACACTCTCTAACTCTTTCACTATCTCACCCCTTCTCTCTCACTCTCTCACACCCTCTCTCACACTCTCTCACCTCTCTCTCCCACACACACACACACACACTCTCTAACTCTTTCACTATCTCACCCCTTCTCTCTCACTCTCTCACACCCTCTCTCACACTCTCTCACCTCTCTCCCACACACACACACACACACACTCTCTAACTCTTTCACTATCTCACCCCTTCTCTCTCACTCTCTCACACCCTCTCTCACACTCTCTCACCTCTCCCACGCACACACACACTCTCTAACTCTCTCTCTCGCCCTCTTTTCTCTCTCTGTCTCTCTCTCACTCTCTCACATGCTCTCTCTCTCTCTCTCTCCCGCTTGCTTTCTTTCCTCCCGATGCCACTGTCATGTTTTCAACCACATCCTGACCGAAAAGGCAGAGACTGCTCCATCACCTCCACTTTTCCATACCCCCACACCTCCAGACCTCCACACCAACACACCTGCCTTCACTCCCTGCATCCTGACAGCTGGCAGACGCGCTGCTCAGTGCCACCATAATCTGATAAAGGCACCGCGACTGCTGCCTGAGCTCAACATGGCTGCGCTTCAGCCTTTAACACAGGCAGCCTGTCAGGGGTTTCAGCTGTGTTTAGTTTCACGTGACCCACCGTGATGGACGTGCTGTAGACCCAAATGAAAGTCGAACAGTACAGGTGCCTGCGTGTAGTTTGGTTGCCAGAGCAGCGGACTCATTGTTAGGGGCATGTCCTAAGTGAAGAGCGGTAAAAAGCTGTTTTGTGGAATAAACAGGTAGAGATAAAGGTGAGGTTTAGACATCCCAGTGATGAAATGGAAGAGACAGAGAGACAGGCTGGCTTGCAGAGTGTATAACAGACATGTACAGTGGGTATGATGTGTGTGTGTGTGGTGTGTGTGGTGTGTGTGGGGGGGGAGAGAAAGGGACTGTTGCTGATGCATTTCACAATTCTGCATGCTGAATAAGCTTTTCCTAATCAGAGATGCATTTTAGTGCTTTAGGTAATTACACCGTTTTCTTAGACAGGTTGATGGTTTGTGGTTGAAACTGTAATTATCTATGGTGCATCGGTCTACAGGTTTTAGGAAAAATCTTTTTAAGGTGTTAATGTTTTTGCAAATGTGCGATACTCTCCACATTTTTCCCATTTTGCATTAAATATAAATGATGGTCTGGTTTAAGAATAACCCAGCTCAGTTTAAGCGGTTTTGATAGGCAAGACCAAAAACAAGTCTCAGTTTGTATCTGCAGCTATTCCAATATATTCTATGTATCTTTTACTTATATAGATCAAATATTTATTAGTTCTGTACATTTGGTGACATGCCTCATAGCCTTCATGTATATAATTTGGTTAATTCAGAGGTTCCTCTGTTGGTTAGCTCAGAGGTTCGTCAGCTGGTTAGTTCACAGGTTTGTCTTTTGGTTAGTTCACAGGTTCGTCTGTTCATTAGCTCACAGGTTCGTCTGTTGGTTAGATCATAGGTTCATCTTTTGGTTAGCTCAGAGGCTCATCTGTTGGTTAGTTCACAGGCTCGTCTGCTGGCTAGCTCACAGGTTCTTCTTGGTTAGTTCACAGATTCATCTGTTGGTTAGTTCATGTGTTCATCTGTTGGTTAGCTCAGATGTTTTTCTGTTGGTTAGTTCATAGGTTCGTCTGTTGGTTAGCTCAGAGGCTTGTCTGTTGGTTAGTTCACATGTTCATCTGTTGATTAGTGCACAGGTTCATCTGTTAGTTAGCTCAGAGTTTCATCTGTTGGTTAGGTCACAGGTTTGTCTGTTGGTTAGATCACAAGTTTGTCTGTTGGTTAGCTCACAGGTGCATCTGTTGGTTAGTTCACAGGTCTGTCTATTGGTTAGCTCAGATGTTTCTCTATTGGGTAGTTCACACGTTCGTCTTTTGGTTAGTTCACAGGTCCATCTGTTTGTTAGCTCAGAGGTGCAGCGTTGGTTAGTTCACAGGTTCGTGTGTTGGTTAGTTCAGATGTTTCTCTGTTGGTTAGTTCACAGGTTCATCTGTTGGTTAGCTCACAGGTTCATCTGTTGGTTAGCTCAGAGGCTCATCTGTTGATTAGTTCACAGGTTCATCTGTTGGTTAGCTCACAGGTTCTTCTTGGTTAGTTCACAGGTTCATCTGTTGCTTAGTTCACAGGTTTGTCTGTTGGTTAGCTCAGAGGTTCGTCTGTTGGTTAGTTCACAGTTTTGTCTGTTGGTTAGATCAGATGTTCATTTGTTGGTTAGCTCAGATATTGTTTCTGTTGGTTACTTCACAGATTCGTCTGTTGGTTAGTTCACAGGTTCGTCTTTTGGTTAGGTCACAGGTTCCTCTGTTGGTTAGCTCAGAGGTTCATCTGTTGCTTAGTTCACAGTTTTGTCTATTGCTTAGCTCAGAGGTTCATCTGTTGTTTAGTTCACAGGTTCATCTGTTGGTTAGTTCACAGGCTCATCTGCTGGTTAGCTCATAGGTTCTTCTTGGCTAGTTCACAGGTTCTTCTGTTGGTTAGCTCACAGGTTCGTCTTGGTTAGTTCACAGGTTCGTCTTGGTTAGTTCACAAATTCATCTGTTGGTTAGTTCACAGGTTCATCTGTTGGTTAGCTCAGAGTTTCATCTGTTGGTTAGGTCACAGGTTTGTCTGTTGGTTAGCTCAGAGGCTCATATGTTGGTTAGTTCACAGGTTCATCTGTCGGTTAGCTCACAGGCTTGTCTTGGTTAGTTCACAGGTTCATCTGTTGGTTAGTTCACAGGTCCGTCTGTTGGGTAGCTCAGAGGTTTGTCTGTTGGTTAGTTTGCAGGTTCATCTGTTGGTTAGTTCAGATGTTTCTCTGTTCATTAGTTCACAGGTTCATCTGTTGGTTAGCTCAGAGTTTCACCTGTTGGTTAGCTCACAGGTTCGTCTGTTGGTTGGATCATAGATTCATCTTTTGGTTAGCTCAGAGGCTTGTCTGCTGGTTAGCTCACAGGTTCTTCTTGGTTAGTTCACAGATTCATCTGTTGGTTAGCTCAGATGTTTTTCTGTTGGTTAGTTCATAGGTTCGTCTGTTGGTTAGGCTCAGAGGCTTGTCTGTTGGTTAGTTCACGTTTTCATCTGTTGGTTAGTGCACAAGTTCATCTGTTGGTTAGCTCAGAGTTTCATCTGTTGGTTAGGCCACAGGTTTGTCTGTTGGTTAGATCACAGGTTTGTCTGTTGGTTAGCTCACAGGTTTGTCTGTTGGTTACCTCAGAGGCTCATCTGTTGGTTAGCTCACAGGTTCGACTTGGTTAGTTCACAGGTTCATCTGTTGGTTAGTTCACAGGTCCATCTATTGGTTAGCTCAGATGTTTCTCTATTGGTTAGTTCACACGTTCGTCTTTTGGTTAGTTCACAGGTTCGTCTGTTGGTTAGCTCAGAGATGCGTCTGTTGGTTAGTTCACAGGTTCGTCTTTTGGTTAGATCAGATGTTCATCTGTTGGTTAGCTCAGATATTGTTTTTTGTTGGTTAGTTCACAGGTTGTTCTTGGTTAGTTCACAGGTTCTTCTGTTGGTTAGCTCACAGGTTCATCTTGGTTAGTTCACAGGTTCATCTGTTGGTTAGTTCACTCATTCATCTGTTGGTTAGTTCACGTTTTCATCTGTTGGTTAGCTCAGATGTTTTTCTGTTGGTTAGTTCATAGGTTCATCTTTTGGTTAGGTCACAGGTTCATCTGTTGGTTAGCTCAGACGTTTTTCTGTTGGTTAGTTCACAGCTTAGTCTGTTGATTAGTTCACACGTTCGCCTGTTGTTTAGCTCAGAGGTTCATCTGTTGTTTAGTTCACAGGTTCTTCTGTTGGTTAGCTTACAGGTTCATCTTGGTTAGTTCACAGGTTTGTCTGTTGGTTAGTTCACAGATTCGTCTGTTGGTCAGTTCACATGTTTATCTGTTGGTTAGCTCAGAGGCTCATCTGTTGGTTAGTTCACAGGTTCATCTGTTGGTTAGTTCACAGGTTCATCTGTTGGTTAGTTCACAGGTTTGTCTGTTGGTTAGTTCACAGGTTTGTCTGTAGGTTAGGTCACAGGTTCATCTGTTGGTTAGCTCAGAGGCTCGTCTGTTGGTTAGTTCACAGCTAGTGCTGTTTAATTGAGGTGTGCTGGTGGGAAGAACACCGTGAAACCACAGCCAACAAGAAAGGCTTTTCTGGACTGGTCAGAGGAACCTTTTCGCTTAAGCTGCTGACATTTGCAGAAATGACACCTGTGGTGGACGGTGTGTAAATGTGTGTGTCCTGCTCCTCCCTCTGTCGTGCAGCACTGTGTGAATCATTATGCGGATGTGAGACAGATGATGCAGTTCTAAGCCGTAGCTTTCATTATCGGCAGTTAAAGTTGTTTGACCTGCACATAAGACTGAGCCCTTGGGTCCTTCTTCTTCCTCTCTGAACCCCCTTTCGATTGATTGGGTAACGTTAACCGGATTTTTCCTTACTAGCATGAAAGGCTATCCATTCTGTTGTGCCTGTTTTGAATTCATTCCCAGCCATTACTCCACATTAGGAGTACATTTAGGGATAAATTAATGTGGTAACAACCCCAGGGGTCGCCCCAGTGTAGTAGAACACACAGCAGACAGAAAACGGCTTCCACAGAACAAAAAGGGGACTAGGTGTCAATCATCAGAAAACAGCAAGGTTTAAAAATGGGCGCGATGTCAGTACACTCCGAGTAATACACTGTATCAGTGTTCTTTCCCACAGCAGTGCATCAGCAGGGACTGGGACTAAAAACCACACAAGTCGTTACTGAAATGCTACCCCAACGTTGTTGTTTGGAACTTAACTTTTCAGAGGAATCCTGTTGTTATTCCGCCATGCAGGTTCTTGAAAAAGTGTAAATCATTTTTAACATTTAGAAATCCAAGCTTTGTTTTCTTTGTTCTGCAGTGAAAATTACTTTCAGCAAACTTCTGGTCAATAAAATGAAACATTTTATGTTTTTTATATGTATGGGTACGTTGGCCTTTATTTTAGTGTAATGTTTAAGCACATTTTCACAGATGCTAGCAGACTAAGAATGTAACATTTTAAGCATAATGAAACATGTTCATTATGTGCCAATATTGTCCAAAAACCCAGCCAATAATAGATATCTAATATATGTGTGCCTGAATTACCAAAAGAAATACTTTGGAAAAAGAGCCTGAATCAATGTGTTTGGTAATTCTGTATTTGAGTGGGCTGTAAGTGATAGTGTTTGGTAGGGTTGTATTTGTGTGGGATATGAGAGAGAGAGAGAGAGAGAGAGAGAGAGAGAGAGAGAGAGAGAGAGAGAGAGAGAGAGAATGTCTATATTTCTGTTCGTTGGGCTTTTTTATTTCTTGTGTACCAGACATTACTCGATTGATCTCCATGAAGAATCTGTCTTTGTTATGTTATTAACGTCCGCTTTGGAGGCTAAAGTCATTATTCCTCTCTTCTACTTCGCATCTGGATCAGCTAAGGCTTCTAGTTCTCACAACGTTACAAACAGAAATCCCCGTCCACTAGCGAGGTGCCAGGGACATGTGCGCGAAGAAGTTAGGAAAATGCTGATGGGCAAAATTACTTTTCATTTCAGGAGAGCACAAAAAAAACAAACTGTTCACCTCATGTGGAAGGAACATTAGTACAACCATCTGTGAACAGCCGCTCATCTGCGAATGCAGGTGTGTTTCGCAAGTGGCCGAGTCTGAAACTTCCCAAATGACTACTATTACGGCAGGACTGGATTCCCTCGATAACGAGCGGAGGAGCTTTGATCTCGAGCTCTCCGACCAGGGCCAGCTTGGTCTCATCAGACACACGGAGACACGACACACCAATAACTTAACTATGCACTAACCCAAGCCCTGCCATTTCCCACTGTCTCTAAGGCACAGTTTCCTCTGCCCCATCACTCCGCACACCACTGCTCACCAAACTCGCTGCGATCACCGTGATTTGAGCAAAACTGGGAACTTTTTTTTTTTTCTGTAGCAAGAAAGAAAATTGCGTTGTAGAGTGGAGAAGGGAGAGATGATAAAGTGCTTCTGAAAAGTTTCCCACTGTCACACACTGTTGGTCCACGCCACATCTCCTGGACCACTGCACCCGCACAGCATGGCCGACCCGGGAAGCACAGCTGGGACAGAGAGGTTAGCGGTTATAGGAAGGTGTAGAGGTTATGGGCATATGTGTGATTTGTTATTTATTTGCCAGGAACGAAAGTAGGAAAATATGCAAATGTTATGAATGTGTGTGTGTGTGTGTGTGTGTGTGTGTGTGTGATTTTTCTTTAAAAGTTTGCAGAAATCATCAGGGATGAGAAAGCATGGCACAAAAAACCCTCAGAACTCAATTAGAATTCAACTCAACTCAGATCTCAATTAGAACTCAATTAGAACTCAACTCCACTCAACTCAGAACTCAATTATTTTAAATAGCTTAAGATCATAACATAGGCCACAGACTTCATACATCTAAAATAACTGCTTGTTTAAGGAGCATACAGTGGGGACCACACAGCCAATTCACACAGATAGAGCTTGACTGTCATCCTGTGTCTGTCCAACCCCGCGCTGAGACTGGCTTCTGCCACCCATGTGTGCCTTTAATAAACGTGCTTTGACCCAGAGTGTCAGTCACAGATCCGACATGGTGATGCGTCCCAGTCAGCCAATGAGGCGATAATGAACCCTGGTCACCCTTCCATCACCCTGACATTACACAGGCAGCTCTGTCGGATGACAGTCTTCCACGCATTAACCTTCTAGCTGATGTAACAAGTCTGTTTTAATAATAATCTCCCCCACACTTTTCCCCTTTCTGGGTATGATAATAGCTCTGGGTGTCTGTTTCGGGAAGCGCGCCTAGACTACCGATGTTTCCGTAGACAGGCTCGCGCGCCGTGCAGTCGTCTGCCTCATCATCGTTGTATCAAAGGGTGTCAGCGCTTGTGAGGTCGCACCTGTGATGTTCTCTGTCATGGGGGACACCAAACCAGGTCTCTCTGGAAGAAATACGCCAGACGCTAAAAACAGACCCAGCACAGGAATAGTAATGAAGGAATTATGAGCTGGACACATTTTTAGACACATTTTTAAAAACATGATATATTTGCTTTGTTTCTGCTTTGCACACATACGCATATTTTCCAAGCCTGCATGCTTTACATAAAACCAAACAGATGTGATGTTTGACGACAGCTATTTTAATTGAAATTGAATTATTAATCTGGACACTGGAGAATTGTGTCTGTTTGAAGCCATGTGCTGCCTAACAATATGATCACAGCTCACGATAAATCTACTAGTAGACACTTCAGAAACTCAAAGACAACGCCAGAGGACATCTGTGTCCCCGAAGAGGCCCCGCCCTCAGAACTGAGGTAGGAGATCTGGCTTGCTCACACAGTGATATTTATGTGACAATATCCAGCAAAAACAATCTCCTTAAACCGGCTCGACACTGGGTGTCATGCTGCCTGGCGTGGACGGACATTTAGACCAAACTGCGGCTTTCCTTTGCTGAAAGAAGTCATTTGAGTAAATCAGTGTGGTTAAACGATAGCAGAGACGCACTTTATAGACAGGGTTTGCATAAAAGACCCTGGTTTCGCACAGAGCAGCTACCAGAGGATCAGTATTTGGGTATGATGTTAATGGGTTTCCAACAAACTATATTATTCTGGATGCATTTTTACGTAAAAGCTGTATTTTGGAATGCAGGTATACTATACCTAAACAATTTCAATTTCGTTGATTATTCCTCTCAAATTATCAAATTATTAAAAACATCTGTAAACACCTTCTGTACATGTCAGCAAAAAGTATGCAGCGCATGTTGAATTTTCCAACATTGCAGATTCATAGCTTTTAATGTCGCCCTGCAAGCCTGCAGTCAGCTACGGTCCGGCCTGAACCGGCTGCAGCGCCAGCTGGGAAAGGAAGTGTCTGGATGCATAGCACAGTTCCCATTTTCCTTTGAGAGTGTCGAGGTAGCTCACGGTGAGCTGTGATCAGGAAGATATAGTGACAGCATCGACACAGTCCACAGACAGAGTGGTATGTGTGTGTGTGTGTGTGTGTGTGTGTGTGTAGGTGTGGGTGTGTGTGTGTTAGATCAGTGGTATTCTATTATAATGGTACCATAAAGGCTTTCCCTACTGTGTTCGCTGGAATTATACGGCGACTGTTATCTTGTTACTATACCATTAATTACACTGTAATATATAAGTGAATTATGAGTATCAACGTGTTTACACACTTTTACTCAGAATACTACACAGTAATTGACAGAATAGTTAAACAAAGGTAGTTTAATTTGTTACCATATGTAATTACATTAAAAATGGAGAGGTACATAATCTATTTACATTTATCTGACACTTTTACTTACACTTATAAGTGAACACAACTTGAGTAATTAAGGGTCTTGCTCAGGGGCCCAACAGCGGCAAAATGGCAGTGGTGGAGCTTGAACCAGCAACCTTCTGATTAATGGTCCAGTACCTTCACCACTGAGACTCCACTTAAAATCAAAGGTTTAAGCTCCCATTCAACTCTGCTGTCCAAGATTGTTTAGTCTCCACCCTGCGGAGTGCGTGCCTCGATACACTCCGTTTTTTTGCTTTTCTCCGACTCCACCCACACACACATACTCCTAACGCATTACTACAAATCATGTAATGGAAGTCTACTTCAGCTCAGATTATCAGCAGGAAAAAGAAGTGCTGTTGCGGAATGACGTTACTACGTGGACATTCTGTTTCATGGGGGTTTTCAAGCAAAAGAACTGAACGAGTAAAATGGAAAAGTGAAGATGAGACTTAAGGCGAGAGGGTCTTAGAGACATGCAGAAAAGGTGGAGGAGAATGAGGATGAGGATGAAGATCAAGCCGGAGACACACATCCAGAGATAACTGACCAGAGGCTCCAGCAGCTGCTACATCTGTTACTGCCTTACGAAAAAGCTTTTTGTTAAATCAGTGCAAACACACACACACACACACACACACACACACACACACACACAAATATACATATACACAGTCGCATACATACATATATATATATATATATATATATATATAGCTGATGAAGGACCTCTGGGAAACGTCCTGTTTCTCTGGAAACCTTTTTACTTCACTACAGTTTTGAATCAATCAATCAATCAACCAATCAATCAATCAGTCAATGTGCATGTGGGCGTGTGTTGGGTGTGTATGTGAACATGTGTGCGGGCTTGTTTGTGGGCATGTTTGGGTGTGTATATGGGTGTGTATGTGGGCATGTGTGTGGGTGTGTATGTGAGCGTGTGTGTGTGTATGTGAACGTGTGTGTCTGTGTGTAGGTGTGTGTGCGTGTGCACGTGTGCATGTGTGTATATGTGTGTGCGTGTGTATGTGTGTGTGTGTGTCTGCATGTGTGTGTTTGTGTGTGTGTTTGAGTGTGGGTGTGTGCATGTATGTGTATGTGTGTGTATGTGTGTGTGTGTGTGTGTGTGTGTGTGTGTGTGTGTGTGTGTGTGTATGTGTGTGTGTGTGTGTGTGTGTGTGTGTGTGTGTGTGTGTGTGTGTGGGAGGGAGGCGGGGCAGCACAGTTGTGTTCTTCACTTCACTCACACACTCCCAGCATTCTCTGGTGTCATTAAAGGGCTAATGGTCCAAAACGAGAGTCCTGCACCTCTGACCTGCTTCACTATCCCACACCGTCCTCCTGATGGTGACTCAGCCCTTCAGCCAAGAACTTGAGGCGTGAGCCAAGCTGATCCAACACGGCCACATGTCCGCCTGCGGTCTTGGATGCGTTACTGCTATCTCCCATGTCAACCCGCCCCATTCAGGTCATCGGTTAATGATCCGGCCCTCTGTGAGCTGAACACTGCGCCGTGGCTCCTTCAGCATGACAGCCCCAAGACAGGAGTGTGATACATCGTGTTGAATATCCAGTCCCGATCTTTTAATTCTGGTTGCTTACCAAGCCGCACCACTGAGGGAATGTCGTCACACCACTGTGTCAAGTACCAGCGTAGTGGCCTGACCTGCCTGTTTCACTGACTGTAAAGGATTTGGGTTACTTTTAGGTTACTGCGTGCTTGTCTGATGATAACTCCCTCCCCAGGCTGCTGAGTGCATTCTCTCTATCGTACGTCTGCAGGTGCATAGGATCAATGACATTAGTCCTTCCAGTGACTGACTAGTGTGCCCTCATCCCCTCGTTAAAGTTTGCTTGGGGCTACACCAGCTGACTGTGCTCTGTCCACCACATTTACTGCCAGTGTGGTCCTTCTGTTAGCTCGAGCTTTCTCACGTGGAGTTCCAAACACAGGGGTACAGTTTCCACCCTCAGCTATTAGACTCCTGTGTGTTCCACAGCTGTGTTGGCATTATTCTACCACAGCCATGTTGGCGCTAGTCTTCCACAGCTGTGTTAGCATGTCTTCAACTGCAGTGAGTCTGTTAGTGTTGGTTTTCCACAGCCATATTAGTGTTAGTTTTCCACAGGTGTGCATGATAGCACTAGTCTACCACTGGCGTGTTGGCGTTAGTCTTCCACAGGCATGTTAGTGCTAGTCTACCACTAGCGTGTTGGCGTTAGTCTTCCACAGGCATGTTAGCGCTAATCTACCACAGGCATGTTAGCGTTAGTCTTCCACAGCCGTGTTAGCGCTAGTTTACCACAGCTGTGTTAGTGCTAGTCTTCCACAGGCATGTTAGTGCTAGTCTACCACTGCTGTGTTAGCGCTAGTCTACCACAGGCGTGTTGGTGTTAGTCTTCCACAGCCGAGCACTATTTGCCCTGTAGATGGATGTGATGAGCGGGTTCAGGTTGCTTTGAGAATCTTTCCATATGCTAAACACTCTTATATCTGTTTTCTGATTGGCCAGAAGTCACACAGCATGTTTATTCTGGCAGGAGCTAGGAGATGTGGAAAAGAATCAAGGGCTGGGCTCTGCATGAGTCTCACTCCAGGGCTTTGGGGACACAGTTAATTAACAACTACAACAAAAAGATTCAGGCACGACCCTCCAGAGACTCCCTTACCCTCCTCAGATCTCCCGCCCAGACAAGGGGGCCATCAGCAGGCACATGTGCAGCGAAACACACCCAAACCAGCAAGCTGTGTGAATCAAACATCTAAATGAGGTTGGCTGAGGAAAGGGCAATTGTCAAAGGCTTTGTTAATGATTATCAGTGGGATATAAGAGCTGCTTCCCTGTGGCCCTAGGAACCTCAGAAGAGCCGCTTCCCTGTGGCCCTAGGAACCTCAGAAGAGCCGCTTCCCTGTGGCCCTAGGAACCTCAGGAGAGCCGCTTCCCTGTGGCCCTAGGAACCTCAGGAGAGCCGCTTCCCTGTGGCCCTAGGAACCTCAGAAGAGCCGCTTCCCTGTGGCCCTAGGAACCTCAGAAGAGCCGCTTCCCTGTGGCCCTAGGAACCTCAGAAGAGCCGCTTCCCTGTGGCCCTAGGAACCTCAGAAGAGCCGCTTCCCTGTGGCCCTAGGAACCTCAGAAGAGCCGCTTCCCTGTGGCCCTAGGAACCTCAGAAGAGCCGCTTCCCTGTGGCCCTAGGAACCTCAGGAGAGCCGCTTCCCTGTGGCCCTAGGAACCTCAGAAGAGCCGCTTCCCTGTGGCCCAAGGAACCACAGGAGAGCCGCTTCCCTGTGGCCATAGGAACCTCAGGAGTCCTGCTCTCAGGAGATCGGCCTTCAGCCTGCCCCTGGGGGCCAGGAAAGCCCTCACCCATAATACTAAACATACAACATATAACATATAGTAGCATATATCTACCGAAGATCCCAGGTAGTAACTACAGTGTACTAGAGTTAAAGAATTAGAGGACGTTAAAAAAAATCTAGTTCCTGAAGAAGCAGGATGTTTCCGGCAGAGCTGCTTCATCTGCGGAGCCAGCACAATGCCAAACAGCTTTCAACGAGACAACCTTGTGGAGTTGTCTGGGAAAAGTGGGTTGAGGGGCCTGACGCTGATCTGAAATCAGAAGCACTTTGCTGATGAAGGACCTCTGTCTGAAATGTTCTGTTTCTTTGGAAACCTTGTGTACACTAAAATGAAACTAAACATTTAAACTTTACACTAAAATGAAACTGGAAGATATGACCACACCCACTGGAAGATATGACCTCCCACTGGAGGGGTGAGACCATGCTTGACACGAATGCGCAAACAAAAATTCTTAGAGCTCTTAACAAAATGACACTACTGAACACTACTGAACACACTACTGAAACCCCAAACAGTGGAGACGAACAATACAAGTACAAAAAATCAACAAAAAGGGATTTAAACAGAAACACACGAGAACATCTAGCAGACTTACAAGAGGACAGAGAGGGAACACATTCAAAAACTGACAACGAAAACCAAGTCTAAAACAGGAGATATTTATACAGTTTAACAGAACAAAAACAAAACAGCACATGGGATATATATATATATATATATATTCAAAATTGTAGTGAAGTACACAAGGTGTATATATTTTAAAAAGTATGTTTTGCTTGCACAGCTGATGAATGACCTCTGTCTGAAATGTCCTGTTTCTCTGGAAACGCTGTGTACTTCTCTACAGCTCTAACTACAGTACAATGCAGTTACTCATCTGGACACACATACACACACACACACACACACACACACACACACACACACACACACACACACACACACACACATTAAAAACACCTTGCTAGTAGCAGGTTTGACCCCCTTTTGCCTTCAGAATTGCCTTGATTCTTCGTGGCAGAGATCCAATAATGTTCTGGAAACGTCCCTCAGAGATTTTGGTCCATATTAATGAGACAGGACCAGACAGTTGCTGCAGATTTGTTAGCACACCATTACACCACTCTCAGAACATTACACCACCATTACACCACCTCCACACCATTACACCACCATTACACCACCCTCAGAACATTACACCACGATTACACCACCCCAGACCATTACACCACCATTACACCACCCTCAGAACATTACACCACGATTACACCACCCCAGACCATTACACCAACATTACACCACCTTCAGAATATTACACCACCATTACACCACCCCAGACCATTACACCACCATTATACCACCCTCAGAACATTACACCACCATTACACCACCTCCACACTATTACACAACCCTCAGAACATTACACCACCATTACACCACCCGCAGACCATTACACCACCATTACATCACCTCCACACCATTACACCAGCATTACACCACCCTCAGACATTACACCACCATTACACCACCTCCACACCATTACACCACCCTCAGACCATTACACCACCATTACACCACCTCCAACCCAACCGTTGATACTGGGACCAGCCCAACCACACCCAGCCATGCCACATTCACAGTTAAATTACTTTCCTTCCCCATTCTGATGCTCAGTTTAAACTTAACCATGTCTACATTGCACTGAGTTGCTGCCATGTGATTGATTGGCTAATTAGATATTTGCATAACAAGCAGCTGAACAGGTATACCTAATAATAATATTAATCTTAATATTAATTAATCTATATTAATCTAATCTAATATATATATATATATAATTTTTTAATACTTTTTTTTTCCTTGTTTCTTTGGAAACCACAGAGATTCAGAAGAACAGACTGGGTGTGACTCACATTCATAGACAAGACAAATTATAATTTTTCATAAATACAGTAAGATGAATGAACCATGGTGCTTGGTACTGTTCTGGGTAGAAAGCGCCTTCGTCCTCCAAACGTGCCGTCACTCAGAAACATCTCACGTTTATCTCGTGCTTCGCACTGGCCGTTTGACTGGTCTGGAACTCAACCGACCCTGTCAGGAAGCATCTACAGACAGAATCTACTCCTGAGCGGGATGTGGCGTGACACAGTGCATCTGGTACTCCTGCTCTCTACTTGGAGCTCCTGCGTTCGGAACGTTTACCATCCTGTCGATCCCTCGTCCGATCGGGGCCCAGAGCGGTGGTGTGACTGTATCGCTTGCTCTTGCATGCTCTTGCTATCAGCGAGTGCGTGCGGAGATGTATCACACCTCGTTCTGGGGAGGTTTGCGTCTTAATCCCACAGCCCTTCTGCACTGGTGCAGCCAGCGCCTGGCGCTTCCTGTGGCGAGAGAAGCCAGGGCAGTCTGATTAGCTCTCTCAGCCACTCCATTTCCCTGTAATTTAAGCACTGGCTGCGTCGCGCGTTCTGGCAGGGAGACGTGTAAATCTGGCCTTATCTCACACCTGCATGCACACTGTCTCCACAACACTCTCCCTCTCCAACGCCTGTAACAGATCAAGAACTCATGACAAACAGCTCCTACCCATTACACACACACACACACACACACACACACACACACAGACACACACACACACACACACACACACAGACACACACACACACAGACACACACAGACACACACACACAAGCATACACACACACACACACACAAGCATACACACACACACACACACACACACACACACACACACACACATACATACAAACACATACACACAAAAATTACTGGCTGACTGTGTTTGAAAATGCAGCTCGGGTTGAGTGAGGGAATATTAATGTAGTGTCATGTGACACAGGTCTGCCACTCCAAATCAGACATTGCCACACCATCAGTGTAAACCACACAACGTCCCTCCAAACCTGTGGAGGATCAGAACACACAGTGAAGTGCTGGTACACCTTATCTCCAGTTAGGTAGACCAGGAGAGGAACGTTGGAGGAACAGGTCTCATTCGGCGTGATGCAGGGGACAGAGAAAAAACCCCACCACATTTGGATTAGTCATGACATTAAATCCACGAGGCGAGGTCATTGGAAGGAAGGGGTAGAGCGCCACGTTCCACGGTGA